>NW_019385399.1:232159-265090 GCF_000671375.1 Centruroides sculpturatus
TCCAAATTAAATTTTTAAAATGTCTAAATAAAAAATTAATTATTTATAATTATTAAATTTAATATGAGATGGCAGCATAACTGCCTATTTCTAGTCAAATTAATTTCTAATATTTAATTATAGCCTTTATATATGCCAAATTCTTGGGCTATAGTTTGATGTCTTCATCAGACATATCTGTGTTTTTTTGTTTTCTGCAAATCAAATTTGCATTTGATTTGCAGAAAACAAAAATTTGCATTTGATTTGCAGGTTGGTTCATTCCATACTAGAAGAAAAGATGACAATGACTTCACGCTTCTGAACAATGTATATTGTGTAATTTTCTTTGAATAAATGTTATACATAAAATATTTGAGTATTTTTTGGCATGGAACGCATTATCATATTTTACATTAATTTCCATGGGAAAAACTGTTTCTCATTACGAGTAAGATTCTGGAACGAATTATGCTATTTAAGTGAGGTTCCACTGTATGTTTAAATTATATTAAAAAATATAAATTTTCTATACTTTGAAACAAACTGTTTTTTTATTCTTCATTCATTCATATTTATATTGAAGTTTACAGATTTCAGCACAAAAAATAATACTAAAAGGTAATTAAATCAAAACACAATACTTATTTCAGAATATTTTTTCTTGTTTTATTACTGATAAAATAAGAATAAAACTTCAGCCATCAGTTTAATATTTTTGTTTGGATATTCTTATGAAGAGTAATAACCAAAATTGTTATTGCCTATCCATTTTCATGTATGGTATTATCCTCATTATCAACCCACAGCCTTATTACAGCATTTACTATATAAAAATATTTTTACTCTTGATATAATATTAAATTAAAATTTATATATTTTAATTATAAATTACCACATTTACTTGAATATAAGATGGACTTGCATATAGGATGAGGTGTGACTTTAAAGATCAAAATAAAGAAAATTAGATTTATAATGCAATTCTAATTTTATTTTGTTTAATCACAAGCAAAATATCAAATGAACATAAATGCACACACTGTCCTGCAAAAATTACTGGCATTTTAAACTTGAAAGAAAAATCTTGTAAAATCAGCAGCATAATTTGTTCATGTAAAGCTGGACAATCAGAAACCTTTTTTTGCCAATTCTTAACAGTCTAATCCACTCTCCATCAATTACACTTATGAGTTTCTCCAAATTTTGATTTCTGAATAATCATCGGTTTTCATGTGGGAATGGATTAAAACTTATATCAGGCTCTTGTGTGATTTTGGAATTTCAGTTTGGAATTCAATTCAAAAGCTTTGCTTTTCCTATTGCTATTCATCTTTACTCCTGACAATATACAAGAATGATTCAAACAACCCAGATAAAATACTTTTGTTTTTAAATATAAGAAGGTAAGCATCCAGTAAAAAATGAGAATACACGGTTCACAAAAATTATCTGCAAATCACGAAGAATCTTTCAGTCATGCGTATAGGACGCCCTAGGAATTTGAAGCTGTGATAAATGAATAAAAATCTCATCTTACATGCGAGCAAATATGGTATTCATTGTTATACCTTTTGAAATATATGTTATTTAATATTAATTTGAATACAGTATATATGTTATACAATACATAATCACAAAATATAAAAACTACATTCTCCCATATGTGATATAAAACTTTAAAATGATTCAGAAGTGATTTAAATTTAAAAAATACAATAATTTTTTCATAGATTACATCAAACAACCATTTACAAATAAATATTTAGGGTATTTTGTCTTCAAAAATAAATAGTGTTATGTTTAAGAAAAAGGAATTTATTTTATATTTTAAAATTTAAAGTGTTGGGAAAATGCAATTATTGAAAAATATTAAAATCTGAAATTTTCACCAACAATTTCAATCTATAATAGATATTTTAAGATAAATATGTTAATTATTTTAAAAAAATAAGATTTATTTAGTTATTAAATAACAAAAATCACTTACTTGTGATGAAAATGTGCATACTAAATAATTACATCTAGAAAGCATATGTATATCCAAAATGACTCCTTTCAAAGATTCAGATGAGTAACGATTTCCTAAAGAGGCACTCTTGGCAATGTTAGCATCTCCCAGGAAGACATAATTTGGGTATCTAAAATTAATAATTGTATTTAATTACAAAAATTAACTCCTTTCAGAGGAAAAGTTTTGAATTGAAATAACATAACTCCAATGCAAACCAAAATTTTACATATAGTTAATCAGAGCCTCCTGCCCCTAAGGTTTCTGTATCTGGTCTCATCTTTCATCTACCTAACTCAGTTCTTGAGATTAAGGACAGACAGATGGATGACAGTAGGAATTTATAGGTCTACAATTTTTTCAAACTGCAGCCCAATCATCATTCAAATATACACCCAAAAATTTCAAAGCAGATAATACTAACACTTCATAAGTAACACTAAAGTTCCTAATAAGATTCACAGAATATCTACAATTTTTTTAGACTAATCATAAATAAATCAAGAGAATAATAACTTAGGATATTCTACAAATCTATTTAACAGATTTTTTTTAACAGTAATAGAAAATAAAGTTACTATTTAGATAAAGTTTTAAACATCTTTAAATAAAAACAAATCATTAACTTAAAACAAGGACATCGATTATTTTCGCAAAACAGATTGGCATGACATTCAGAGTTAATAATTTAGTAAAGATTAATTCTATACTGACAATGCATATGTACAGTACTTTTATCATATGAAGTAGCCATACATTTGTTAGATTTTTACCCCTGTGAATAAGAAAAAACTGCTATTTTCAGTTGTTGCAAATTATCTTCATTACTACTCAAAATAAATTACAATATTTTCTAAATTTTCCATGCTATGTATTTTCATTTCGTTAATGAAAACGGATTTGCTAAGAAAACAATAAATGTCTTCAAACATCTTCATACTGATCACATTGATACATAAAAATGTATAACATAAATTAGGATTCTGTAGATATTAATCAAGTTGCTAATAAGATATTAATCAAGTTGAAATTATTATTGCTACTTATCTTAGAGGAGATAACTCCAAAATACTAGATGGAAAATGTTTGTAATATATATCCATTAAAATATAGAATACCTCTAGAATTAAAATGTCATTGTAAAAAAGCAATGTTTATATTAAGTTTATAGTTTTGATAACTCAGACACTTTCCATACTTATTCCAGCAAGTATGTTTATTGGAAAAATGGGCAATTTTGGTCACTTCATCAAGTTATTATTTTTATTTATTTGTTATTGATATAAGTACAAGTACTTCCATACAAGAGGGGAGCAAAATTAATAAATAAGCAGCCATACAATGATCTCTTAATTGTGCTTAAACAATACAATTAACATAAATAGTACAAAGATTTAACAAAAAAATTAAGCAATTTATACAAATTATCTTAGACATACTTTTGTCATACAAATAATTCTTTACAAAATCTTGGAAATATCTACATACTGACCACTCAACATAATCCAGTATTTATTAAGATGAAGTTGCATTAACAAACGTTTCATAGGAAATCCAATGTTATAATTTAAGTAATTGGTGGTCTGCCAACCTGTACTTCTTTCATAAATATTATGTTGCTGAAGTGAAGTGTAAGTAATATCTTGATTCCATAATTGACCACATCTAATTTGTATTATATCACAAAAATGAGTTCTCAACTGTAGCTGTGAATGATTTGAAAATACAAAAGAATAGCCTAAATTATCAAAAATGTTTTTAATTGATAATACCCAATTTCTGTTGCTTGAATTTCCTTTCTTAAATCATAAAGACAATAAAGAATAATAAAGACAATAACAAAAATCATGATGAGGAAGATCAATTATCTTAGAATGAAACAACAAAATACTTTTTAAAATATTAATTTCAAGTGGTGGTCTCCCTGATTCCAATCTTAAAACAGAACCAGGCACTGAACATTCAAGCTTAAATAATCTTTTGAAATACGTTAATTGAACCTTCTCAATTTTTTCAATAAGATTTAAACTCCAAACTGGGATCAAATATGTCGTATCAAAAAGTTTCAGATTCGCTTTAATAGTGTTCATCCTCATTTTTTTTTCTGTAGTGTCAAAAGACAACCTGTCTTCTGTAATATATCTTTATTATATCCAAATGATGATTGAAAACACCAGGAGGAAGAATTCAATCCTAAATATTTAAAATGAGAAACAAAATCAATTTCCATATTGTTAATAAAATTTTATCAGTTTTATGAAATCTTCCTCCATTTCAAAACACCAATCCCTTCATTTTCTGAAAATTAATAGAAAGATCATTTTCCAACATATAATCAGATAATAAAATCAGTTTTTTTTTGTAAAAATGACAAAGTCTGCTAGTAATAATACATCATCTGCATATAGAAGACAATGCAGTTCATCCATGACAGTAAGGTAAAAGCCCAAAAGATCTGAATGATGAAATATCTCTGAAAGATCATTTATACACAAATTAAACAAAGGGCTTGGTGGTTCACCCTGGGGTAAACCTCTAGTAGATATAGTCAATTCTACTTGCATAATACCTCCCTTTATTTGATAAAGGGTAGTAGAAAACAAATTCCTAAGCAAAATAATGAAGGATCTAGAGAGTCCCACATTATAAAGTTTGTTCCACAATAAATTAAAAAAGGCATTTGATAATGTTAACCTTAAGTCAATAAAAAGTGAATAAATTTTCCTTCTTTTCCTCAATAATACACACTGAATTAAACCATTGAGAATGAAGAAGGTATTATAAATTGTTCCCCTGCCTGAACAAAGGCACCTTGAAATATTGAGATAGCATTATGCTCATTTAACCATTTTATTAATCAATTCGATAATAAACTAGTAAACAGTTTTCTAAACATGTTCAACAATGCTATTGGACAGTAATTACGTGGATCAGATCTTTCACCTTTCTTGTAAATCATTTTTAATAAAACTTTCTTCCATATCTCTGGAAAAGCCACTGTCTCTAATTTTATTGAACAAATTAAGAAAATTTCTAAATAGACCGTCCTCAGCAATGATTGAATAAATTCGTTTTTCACTCTGTCCATATCGAGAGATGAACCCTTTTTTAATCTTTGGATTGCCATTTTTAATTTTTCAAATGAGAAAGGATCATCTAAAACAGGAGAAAAATTATCATAATCCATAGTCAGTAAAACACTAAGACAGCTACTACTAAAATCCAATTTCAAAAAACTTTTCTATCCATCAGTAGAAATCTGGCTCTCTGCATTCTGCTTAACATACACTTGGTTTATGATTTTCCAAGTCTCTTGACAACCTTGTAGTTTGCAACTATTTACTTATGTTAGTCCAATATTTTTTCTTCTGACTACATAATGAATGAAAACTAATTTTATAGTTAATATATTTAACCATATTCTCATTCAAGTGAGATCTGCAGAACTCTTGCAGAACCCTATTTTTCTCTTTTTTCACAATTATACAGTCTTTATCAAACCATCCAAAACCAACTTTACCTCTTATCCCAAATTCTGTTACTAATCCACATTGCCTAGCAGATTTCCAAATTAAAGTAATGATTAATGAATAAGTTAGTTCTATATTGTCAATAAGCACTACAGTTATATACAAATCAGCAACAGCTTGAATAAACATGTTTATTTTTTCTTCTTTCCATATCAACCTTTCCTGTTCTCTTTGAATAGCATCACTTTTTCTTGTGTTATCAAACAATAATTCTAGTACTATCAAAAGATGGTCAGACATGTAGTCCTCAGAAATGTAAAAATCTTCAAGATGCTGTAAAAATCTTCAAGACGCTCGATCACTCAATACTAATAAGTCTATCACTGATGCTCCCAATTTGGATATGTATGTAAAATTAGCTGAGGAATCATGAGGGTGACAACCATTTATTATATACAAATTACAGTCTTTAATGCAGGGGTCAGCAACCTTTTTTTTCGTAAAGAGCCATTTTAGGAATTATATTTACCAAAATAATAATTATGGAGCCACAAGTCAGCAACTTGAATTATGAAATATACATTTTTGAAAACTGAGCATAAAAAACGTGTGTTTTTTTTGTTAAAATGGGTTTATTTGTGCTTTGCTTAAAGGTGCTATAATAATATACACTGCAATTCAATTATTTATTTTCAATGTTACAATAGTCATAATTATATTTTATAATTATTAATTTAAAGTAAAAAACAACTAATTTTAAACATCCTTTCACATAAATTAACATTTTTCTTCAGTCAAACAGTATGCTGAGATTTAAAATATTTTATAATATATTTAACTTGTATGAATAAAATAGAGAACTTCATAAAAAATAAGAACAAGATATGGTTTCTAATGAGATTTTTGTTGCTGAATTTCTTGAGAAAGTTTGTCAAAATTTAGTAAATGACATTACTTTTATTTTCAAACAAGATGTCAGACACTCACTGTTCAGTTGATTTCTTAGTTTATTTTGAATAAAATTCATGTTTGAAAATGTCTATTTGCAAAAATATGTCAATCCGAAAATCAATAAAAGTCCAAATGCATAAGTTTTTAATTGAATGTAAGCATCAGGCAAATTGTTCCAACTATCAAAAACAACTTGATCTTGCCTTTTAAGATTTTCTATCTCAGACCATTTATGCTGTGCAGCAAAACTAGATTTCTGTCTCTCTAAATTTTCTAATTCACTTTTAACATTTACAAATTTTGAACTCCACATTTCCTTGATTTTTAAATCTGCTAGTTCTAGTTGAAAAATTGCTTTGATCAATATCATTAAAAGATGAAAAATTCAAATCAGCAGAATTAATTTTGAGTGGTTTCAATATAAATGATAACGTTGCCCTTTTCCTTTCATCAAATCTCAATTTCATATTTATTGCTATTTGTGCGAAATATGTTAAATCTATTGAAATATAATCATGTTGATATTTCTTCAACATAGGAAAATATAGCAATGTGCCTTTCTCTAAGTCTGTGATAAACATAATTTTTGTTCAAAAGCAAGTACTTCTTCTAAAAGCAAAATAGCTGTATTTCCCTTCCGTTGCAGTTTCTTGTTTAGTGTATTTAAATGTGAGGTCATGTCCACCAGAAAATAACATTTTTGTAACTAATCATGATTATTGAGTTCAACGTATTCAAGATCTATTTGCTTTAAAAATAATTTTATTTCTTCAATGCAAGCAGAAATCTCATTAACACTGCTCCTCTGGAAAGCCACCTTACTTTATTGTGTAAAAAAGATCTTAATGAAGTCAATAGTCAATATTCTGAAGTTCACAAAATTGCCAATATATAGTGGTCTTGCCATTATTTTGTTCACAATTTGTACAACCAGGTCCATAACTAATGTTATTTCCTTTGGAAAAGTTTGCGAACAAAGTACCTCTTGATGGATTATGCAGTGAAAAGAAAAAACGTCATGCAAAATTTGTTTTTTAAACAAAAACAAAACCTTTCTTTTCACCTTTTCATACTTGATGCTCCATCAGTTGCAATTGATAAAATATTGATATTAATAAAATAGTTACTTTTCAAACAATTCGTAACAGCAGATTCTATATCTTCACTTTAAGTTTGTCCTGTAAGTGGCAGTATATCAAGTAACTCTTCCTGAAGTCTGTCAGAGTTAACCTGTGCAATATCATTAGCATCACAAGATTCATCACAGGTAATAGAAAATCCTGGTGTTGAACTTAAATCTGTAATCTGATGACTAGTTACATCATCTGCCATACAAATAGTTCTCTCTCTTACAGTTTTAGCAGACAATGGCATGTCTTTTATTTTAGCAATTATTTCTGTTTTATTTTTAAAATCGCAAAAAAAAAAAAATACTCAGACATTTTAATAAAACAATCTTTCACAAAATCGCCATCCGTAAATGACTTTCCCTGTTTCACTATTTCCAGAGAGGGAACAAAATTAGCAGTAGTTGTATTATTACTTGATTTTATCCAATTTGAAAATGTACTTTTACTTAAGTTCATTTTACGTTGAAGTTCTTCTTCTGCCTTTCTTCTTTCTTCTCCCTCTTGATAAGTGTTTGCAAATGCTTTATGTTTATTTAAAAAATGCCTTTATGCATTTAATTTTTTGTTATTAGAAAACTATTCTTGACATATTAAACACACTGGAAACCATGTTAAATTTGAAACAACTGCATAGGATTCAGTCCATTCACTTCTACATTCTCAATTTTCTTCTTCTACATTTCTCTTTTTTTCCAGCCATATTAATTAGAAAAAGTAGAATAGCAATTTTTTACCAATCTAACAAATAAGAAAAATTATCTAAAAACCTGTTCTTTTATATCTTACACACAAGAAAACAAATAGATAATAGTCTCTGGAAATAATATAATTATAATAATCTTACTTGATAAAACAGTACAATAAATTCTATATAAAAGATATCCAATAGAGCACAAAACTAAAAGCAGAAAACTTAGTGTTGCTCTTGTGTTGGCAAGTATCTGTAAGTGAGAAATTCTAGAATCATTCGAAATAAAAACAGAGTCATAAATTCTAGGGACAAACAACATTTGTTTTTTCAGCCATAAAAGTAAGGAAACCTTTCTATTTACAGTACAATAAACATTTTTCATGAGCATGGTCTAATTTTTACACTTTGTGCCATCTAAGACTTGATAATTGTAACCACATGTCCCCATTCTTTATAAATGCTGTTATATTTTTAATATTCTTACTCTGACATTGAAATGATAAGTGATTAGTGAAATTAGAAAGTCTTTTAAAAAATATTAGTGGCATTTAAGAGTTATCTTTTCCTGTTACTTAAATTAAAAATTTTATTTTTTGTTATATGTACATTATTTACTAATGTAAAGAGAGCCTCAATTATGTATTAAAAGAGCCACATGCAGCTCCAAAGCTGCAGGTTGCCAACCCCTGTTTCAACCAATTCAATAAACTGATCATCCTGTTTATTGTTAACCAAATCTTTTGATAATGGTGAATTCAAAATAATATTCCCATAAAAAATATTGTCCATCTTTGTACCAATCCTGGCGTTTGAATCACCTAATAATAGATCATGATCAACAGAATAACTAGAAATCAAATCTTCCAGATCATCCAATATGTTATTAAAAACAGATATATGCAGATAATTTAAAATAATAATTAAATTTCGAGAATTGCTGAATTTCTTTTGATCAAAAATTAGTCTTGTAACAATTAAATATTGCATTGTCTTAAGCAGAACCGCATATCCTAAATTCTTGTTTATACAAAGACGACGACCTCCTGATGGCCTTCCTCGACCTGAAGTCTTACTTGCCAGTGTTTCAAATACACTCATTGTTGGGTAAATCTTATTTATATTTGATTTAACTGGGAAAGCAAGCCAAGTCTCTGTCAGGCCCAAAATTGAAAACTGCAGAAAATAATCTACAAATTCTCTGTCATTTAAATTAAACAAAAAGATTCCTTGGCAATTCCATGCCATAATTTTTACCTTCAGCTTGTGTAAATTTTGATTAAACTCTAAGTGAGACTTTGAGGTCCCATGTTCAAAGTTGGAAACAAAAAATTAAGATTCACAAGCTCACTTCTCACTAGATCTATAGTAAAATTTTCAGAATCAACTGGCAAAATATCTGCAATTAATCAAACTTTCCTCTTTTCAGGTTTATATTAGTGATAGAAAGGTAATAGTTTTTTGCATCTTAATCTAGATCTCCAACACAATCATTGAAGATTTTAATTTTTGTAAATTTTTCAGTTTTTAAAATTATTTATTCTTTTAAAAATTAATTTTTTATCTGATAACAATGTTGCTGCTTCGAACACAATAATTAATTTATGAAGCTTTGTTATCCTTGCCAATGGAATAGTCCTAGGGTTCTACTATTACTGTAAACAGCTCTTGTCTCTTATTACTCAGATCATCACTGGTCTCCATCAGACCCTGGATTACTATATTTTTCCTTCGCAGCTCATTTGCCAATGANCAACACAATCATTGAAGATTTTAATTTTTGTAAATTTTTCAATTTTTAAAATTATTTATTCTTTTAAAAATTAATTTTTTATCTGATAACAATGATAATTCAACCAAAATAGTAATTAATTTATGAAGCTTTGTTATCCTTGCCAATGGAATAGTCCTAGGGTTCTACTATTACTGTAAACAGCTCTTGTCTCTTATTACTCAGATCATCACTGGTCTCCATCAGACCCTGGATTACTATATTTTTCCTTCGCAGCTCATTTGCCAATGAGTCAACACTATGCAAAAGCAAACTATCTTTGCTTTGAGACTACTGCTTAAACTTAAAAATTTCCTCCAGTTTAGTTTCAATCTTAATCAATCTTTCATCATTTCATTACGTAAATTAACAAGCCAATCGATTCTAGCAGATACCTCGCTTAGAGCATTAAGAACTGTATCAAACCTTTCATCTAAATATGAAAGAATTTTGTTAGGAATACTTACTTGAATCAGATTTAGCAGGAAAAAAATTGTCCAATTTTGGAATTTTTAACATAGGTTCACTAGGAGGATGACGTCTATTGCTCTTAACATTAGAAAACTAAACTGATGAATTGGGAGGAGTTCGAGACAAAGGGAAGTGATTTTCCTCTATTCCCTTAAGAATCAACAGAAATATTGATACAACTACAGAAAAAGCAATATTTTCCATAATTTTTAACTTTCCATAAAGTCACAAAATTCACCAACACAGTCAACTGACTTCAGCACCCCCTTTATCAAGTTATTATACAAAGGGCTCTGAAGGAATTAAATCAAATATGATGTGTGCATTATTATATTATTTTCCAGCTTTTACTGGTTCCAGTAACTTTTTCCAGCAACTTTATAAAACTTTATTGAATTTGAACTTGCTATAAAGAAATTATTTGTGAAATTTAAGCAAATAATTGTTTAAAACTAATAATCAATGATCTATAAGGTTTTTTAGCAAGTGTAATAGTAACTACTACACCAAAAATAGAAAGACAAAGAACAAACCAATGTTAAAAAAAAAAAAAGGAAAAAAAATCAAAAGATCAAAAAATCAGCAGTGGTTTCACTTCAGAAAAAATTATGATTGGATTGATCTTGTTATTCAAATTAATGATGATAATGATAAATCAATTCCCAACTTAAATAAAAACAAGAAAATTAAGAAATATTACAACTAGAGTATTAAAAAAGATAATTTGTATCAACTAGAGCAAAAGAAGAGCACTGCAGAAATTTCTGTATATAGGTCACCTGCATGGCTGAAAGCTTGCTTGCCTAGCCTTAGTAGATAAGTAGGATACTATAAAAATGCAATAGTCCACATCACTAGTAACACATTATTGAGCAAGAAACTGTCATACTAATGTGAGAATTGAGAAATGGAAAAATTTTGTTAATGTTTTTTGCTAAGTCTAAGGTTGCAACTTTCAATGGATAGAAGATACATTTCATCTTCTGAAGAAATAAATCATGCCAACTTCCTTGTCCAACACATTATTCACCATTTTTCTCATGAATAACTCCAAGGAAGTATCATAAAAAATTTTCTGATTGGTCAGTCCTATCCAAGAATATGACATTTTTTTGACCAATTTTAATGAATTATCACCTGTTCACCAAGTTTCCAAGATGGTTATTCCACAAGAAGAGAGAGAGATTTATTTTCTGAATTGCTTGAATTTACAGTCAGTTCCTTCTCCCACCTCTTAACCTGCCTCACACATGAAACTGCTTATCCACAAGTCAAATACTTAGGGTCAAGTTATAAACTCCATAATGTAACTATATCCATATTCGTAAATATTTGCTACATTGGATATCTATAGCAATAGTTATAAATTACCGTAAGGCCTTTTCTGTAACAAACTTTTTTATGGTTTACGAAGCAGTCCATCATGAGCATGCGCAAATCATTGGTAGTTATTGCCAGATCTAACACTATAATTATTTATTCATTTTATTATTTTTCTATTTTTTTTATGACCAAAGTAATTCTTATCTTAAAATTCTATATTATTCAGAAGCAGCATTGTCAGTCAAAAGTTACATTTCAATCAATTTGTCATAGTTTCGTTGGTTGCTTCTGGCACAACTTCCAATTGTATATTGCCTGATGGCAACTTAGCGTATGCACAGTTGGTCAATTCTCCATATCCCTACTGTAAAAGTTTGATTGATCCAAACTTTTCTTATGGAATATGGTACGGCCATACGGATGTGATACAGAGTTTATAACCACTCTATACAGATATGCTTACTATTCTGACATCAGTCATGGTGTTTCACCACGACTGGTGTCAGAATAGGGTCCCAGAAATTCATACTGATATAGCAACTCCTTGCATGCCATATGCAAACCGAATGCTTGATAAAAACAGAAAGACTAAACAATAAGAGTTAAATTTCATTCCTCTTTACCTCATGGCTATTCATGTAGTCTAGTATATGAGTCTAATACACTTGTTTTTCTATTTCACCCAGTAGTCAATTGCTTGCGACATTCTTTTTTTACACTATTTAATTTTAAACTTAAATGGTGTGGCATTATGGCATTGGGGATAGTAGGGAGAAAGGGTCAGAAGAGCTTTAGTGTAAAAAACGCTGCCCTTTATAGCTACATCTCTGAACATACAGAACATTATACAAGGGGCGATCAAAAATTCCTAGAATTTACCTACAGTTAGAAAATGCAATATAAGATAAGGTTATGCATTGCTGTGGTGGAAAGCTCAGCATATCTACTTGCAATGTGATAATGCTCGTGCAAGTTTAAACTTGCATAGTCATTCGATGCAATGTCCCAGTTTGAGCAGCACGGGAAACATCAAGTTTATGTGCAAATTGGGGAAAACTGCTGCAAAGGTGCTGACAGCCCTGCAGCAATTTTACAGTGATAATGCACTAAAGAAATCTACAGTTTACAACTGGTTTGGCCAGTTTAATTGCACTATTGTTTTTTATGGGTGTTATTTTATCAAATTAATTAAATCATTCTAAACTTCTATTTGTAAAAAATTTTACTGAAGTCAAATCAGTCAACACTATTAGATATTTTTTATAACATCAGCAGGTTTTTTTTGTTTTTTATTCAGTAGAATTTTTTTCCCATACCTTTTTTTCAGTCCCCCCATATTTTAATAGCATAAAAATCAAAAATTTTGTGTTATATTTGAATAGATGTGGTAAGTTAGCTCTCCTGCTTTAAACCAATATTACCCTGAAGCATATATGACAATGACCCAGGAAAGCTGACCAAATGTTCTCAAGGTCAACCGGTTTGTAAACAACATAGACTGCACGTGTGAAATTTCACGCCTTGTTAAATGAAAGAAGTGCAGCTATATTTTTCAAATAAAATAATTTAAAAAGAATGCTTTTAAATTTTTCATATAGTTTTTCTGTAAAAACACTTTTTGGGGTATTTATTTTGCGGCAATTATTTTCCAGTAATTTTTTTGGTTGTCAGATTCATTTTTAAGTGGAAATAATTATTTAATATAAAAAATAAAATAATGACAATTTTCCAAGCAGAAATAAATTAGACCTCGGGCACTAAACATGTTAAAAATGGACAGGAAATGTTGGAGGATGACGAACGTAGCAGGAGACTTTCAACATCCAGAAGTAAAGAAAATATTTAAAAACTTTGAGAACTGATTAAAAATGATCAAAGAATAACCATTGCTGAATTGGAGCAAGAAGTTGGTATCTCTCACAGATCCATTCATGCAATTCTTTCCAAGGATCTAAAGATGAGACGTGTCAGTACAAAATTTGTTCCAAAGCTGCTGAATCCTGATCAGACAGAATGTCACATGATGATCGCTGCAGAGATTTTGACAAAATGGGCCTCAAAGGGATGCATTTTGCAAGCAGGGAGGACATCATATTGAATACAATGGCCTAACTCTAGAAGATTCCAAAGGAAGCATTCAACAGTGGCAGGATCGATGGAAGAAGTGTCTGTGCAGAAGAGTCCCACTTTGAAGATGATTAGGTCTGCGTTGCCATATCTCATGCCACTACAGTGCACGATCACAATTCTGGAAACTTTTTGACTGCCTCTCATATATATATTAGTAATATTTAATACATTGGAAATCTAAATATATAAAATTACTTGTCCTGACTGACTGACTGAGTCACTGATTCATCATTGCCCCGAGCAAACCACTGAACCTAAAGAAGTGAAATTTGGTACACAGTTAGGGTACATCATGAAAACGCACACTAAGAAGGGATTTTTCAAAATTCCCCCATGGGAGAGAGAGATCATTAAGGCTTAACCGAAAGAAGGGCTTCTACTGTACTATTTTAGATGCGATTTTTTGTTTTCAACTATGTTTAGTCATCATTGAGTACTTAGGTGTATTAAATTGATAACATTTCAGACATTGTTATAAATATTTTTATACATTTCAATTTTTTAACCAAATGTTCAAACTGTTTTAAATTCAAATTTGTTATTGCATATTAGTTCAATTATAGAATGATTGTAAATGTTCCAGAAAATTGATCAAATTGAAAATAGTTTGTTTGATTCTCAGTAATTCTCATCATTCTCAGTGGTAGGTGTTATATAACAATTACTATGTTTGTTGAAATACTGAATATAAATGGGGGTTTGCTTGCAAAACCTCCGCGGGTGAAGTTGCGAGTAACAGCTAGTGTGTATATATACACACTGCCAATGTATTAAATATTACAGAATAAATTATTTTTAATATAGAAGAAACTAATTTATGTTGCCTACAGAAATAATTGTTATCATTTGTTTCAATTATTCTAAATTCTGAAAAAGTATTTGAATTGCAATCAGATATTTAATAACTATAATTAACAAAAATAAAAAGACTAAAAAATTACTTTTTTTGGCTTTCTTGTAAAAGATTAGGTTCATCTGTTGCTAGATATATTCGTCTTTTCTCAACCTTTTCAACTAATTCCAATTGTTGATAATATTCATCAACAAACTCCATATATTCCTCTATCCCATGAAATGCAGCTTCTGTTCCAACTTTGTCAGTTCTTCTAACATGTATTCTTAAAAAATAACATTATTTCTATTACAATTATGTGATCAATAAAATGTTTTAACTACATATCAACATATTAAACAAAACTACATTGACATGAAAAATGCTAATCAAATTATCTTTATAATTACTTATTACCTTATGCAATTATTTATACTAAAAATACACAATAATTAATTTACTCTTACAATCCATATTAAAACTATATGAAAATATATTTTTATTATTTTACATTAATAGTAGTAACAAATATTTTTTAAAGTAACATATAGACATCTCCCATATAACACAGTAGTTAGGTTCAAAGAAAGTGTCGTGTTATGCGAATCCATGTTGTATGAAACAAAGAACTAGTACAAAACATACGGTTAGATTCCAAAGGTTAACAAAAGTGTGCTATTCTTTTATGTAATTAAGAGAAATGTGTTTATTAAAGCAATCAATAATTAACTAGCAATCACAATCAAAAGTATTGCCCATTAATATTAATTTTTTCAAATGCAACAAAACCTTTAATTACCAGTAACAAATTAATGAAAACGTTCATTTTCATTAATTTGCATTTGCAAATTTTCATTACATTTGATCCCCTCCAGTAATTAATTAAAATTATCTCCTTTCTGAATTTTTTCTTCACTGCTAAATACTGTTAAATGAGGATATTTTCTTTTTGGTAAAACATCATCATCATCTGGAGCTTTCCTGTTGACTCAATCTGAAGTATCAGCAACATCTCAATTTTTCTCCACTTTTTTCATAAAATCTGATATTTTCACTTGCTTGCATTTCTCTAAAAATCTTTACATTAAAGAAAACTGAGTGAAAGACACAAAACATTGAAAGTTTCAATTAATAAACTCCAAATACCTTTAACATGCAGTCTATTTTAAAAATCTATCGAACGTTTTCGGTCAGATTAACAGACCTTCTTCAGGATCGAACTAATAGAATTTAAATTTGCCAAACGGAAATTCCAAAACGTTCTATAATCTATAATCTTCTCATATTCAATTGCGCATGTCCATTTTTATAATTGTAACGCCACCGCTTTCCATGCTGATGCTATTTTGTTTTACAGCGAAGGTAAGAATTTTTTTAAAAACACCAACTAAATTATTTTTAATTTTCAATCACTGAAAATAAATATGCACAAAGGAAGGCATGTTATGACTTTTGAAATTGTTGAAATATTTTGTTTCGGACTTTAGTGACATGAAAGAAGTCATTGTATTGATGTTTTCTAAATGTTTTTTAATGGGAAAATATGATATCAAAATAATCTTAATGTTTTTACTTATTTCTAAAATGGAATCTACTTCTGGTTCCTTACAAACATCTCTGACAAAATGTGGAAGACTCCCTGTCAAGTTAAAGTAAATCAAGCAACAGGAAAAAGCATTTCACCTCTTCTAATATCAAACTAATAACTGACTTCAATTCACCTATGGATAAAGAACCACAGAATCTCTCTAAAAATAATTTACAACTATATAACAATTTACAAAATAACCATCAACTTCAAGTGAATCAAATGTATTGAGTTCTAAATAAATAATTAATATGAATGAAAATACAAACACCTCAATGACAGATTTAGAGAATAAACTATCAGGTTTAATTAACAATTCCAGTAATAAATTAGCAAATCAAATGACTTCTATAAAAGATGATCTACATTCAATACATGAATCTATTCAAGAATTTAAAGATCAATTTCAAAAGGCAAAAATAAAAAATATGGAATCATAAATTAAGAAATTAAATTAAATTAAGGAAAAAATAAAGGATTCAGAAAAGGCTCAAAATGGCTTCTTATAGATTCAAGTATCTATAAGAAGTATATGGAATTTTATAAAAAATTTGAATTTACACACACTACTCTTAGAAGGATTCAAGAAATAACTCAATCAACTTATTCAAAAAATTCCATTATAAAATGATCATTAAGGATAACCAAATTAATAATCTTTTTTCACTTCCTTGATAAAATGAAAACAGAAAAAACTACTTTATGAATGGCAAAATATGCAGATTTCAGCTAATCTCATAAAGGGTTCTCAGATAAGATGAAATAGTCTTATTCTCTTCTACAACAAAATGAAAAAATAAAATTGCCAGGTTAAACTATGTACAGTCGACCCCCCTATAAGATATAGATATGTTCCAATTTATTAGGAATCCGATTTCTTACAAGTCGTTCCAATCACAGCCCAACACGTGTCAAGTTTATGGACTACAGCTGATTGAAAGGTTTTCTTCCATAAAATTAATCAATTCTACACTAATCCGACTCAACATTTCCAAAATACGTATATTTTTTCGTAGTTTTATAGGAATCGTAATTATAGGGACCGTAATTATAGGGGGGTCGACTGTAATGATATTTTAGCAATAGGCCAAGATAAAATAACATTGTATAAGTACAAAATTAGTAAATGTGGAAATTGTTTTTCTTAATTCCATCCATACAGAATTTCACAATTTAAAGTTGGGAAATTGCAAAGAGTCAATCCCACAATAAATATCACACTTAGTTAAATGCTAGCAATGATAAACTGGAATTGCTAGGGATTAAAGAATAAAATTACATTGAATGATTTTTTTCAACTTAAGCTTAAAGCAGATATCATTAAAATAACAAATAATTTCTCAAGATATCAGGAAAAGATAGAAATATAGTTAAATTTATTTGCTGACATAACTGATAAAAACTGGAATAATATTTACATGTTTATTGAACAATTAATTAAAAAATATATACATATTAAAAATGTAGATAAACAACCTGTTAATTCAAAAAACCCTGGTTTGATTTTAATTGCTGTAATTTTAAATTAATAAAACAAAAAGATCTAAAATTTATAAAAAATTCAAATAACCAAAATCTCATTAACTATAAAAGAAAAAAAAAAGCTAAACAAATCTGTAGCATTTACTTAAATCAAGAACAAAAGATACTTTGTAAACTTCAAAATTACTTTAATAAATTATAAGAAGAAATGTAAACTTTTTTGATTAACAATTTAAAAATTCGGATTAACATTGACCCCAGCAATGATTCTCCAAAAATAAATTTTGAAGCATGGTTAAATTTCTGTAGGTGTTTTCCAAAAATTTCTTTATCCAATTATCTCCAAATCTGAAATCCCTTCAAAATGAATATTTAGACTCAAAATTTGCAAAGGAAGGATTAAACGATGCAATTAACAGGATGCTCATTACTGAGTAGTGATCATATTCCAATTAATTTTTTAAAATTATTACCAAATCCACAAGGAACAAGTTATTCAATTTATTTAACAAAAATGTATAATAATCTTTCATATCCAGCTTCATGAAATTGTGTTTGACTTTACATGATATTTAAAAAGGGACAAATTTTTTCCTAACAACTATCAACCAGTAGCTCTCCTTTCCACCTTAAGAGAATGTTTCACAGAAATTCTTGCAAAAAAATTCCAACAATGGACCAAAGAAATGGATTTAGAATCGATATTTCAATATACATACATAAGAAATAGATACACAATTGCAATTTTCTTACCAATAATTCAACTGCACTTGTCTAAAATGCATAAACTATTTACAGCTTTCATACCACTTCTAATTCAAAATTTGGAACAAAAGAGCAGGTGAAAAATTTTCTTTTACAGTGTTTAAGCTATTTTCAGACTACAATACTATTATTATTCAATTGAAATAACATATCTTCTCCATTTAAATTATCACATGGAATACTTCAGGATGATCTGTTCTGTTCATATATATTTTTATATAATAGGGATTGACCAACTCTTCAAATTCCACTGATATTATTAAAATTGCAAATAGACATTTCCATTATATATTATTTGGAGATCTAGTTATTATGGCATCAACAAAAATTTTCTTACAAAGAAAAATGAATCAACTTAAATATAGCAACTTAAAAAATAAATTATCAATCAATCCAAATAAAATAAAGATAATGAAAAATTTTTGAAAAATAGTAAATCTCAGAAAAATAAACAAATGTTTAGAAAATTTGCCTTTCCAATTAGTTAAGGAAACTGATTACCTGGGAGTGACTTTTAAATCAAATAGTAGTTTTAAATCACATGACTCCAAATTGAATAACAAAGTGAAAGTAACAATTCATAATTTATTATACACTGCTCACAAAAACTAGGGGCTATTTCAAAATGAATATGAAGCAATAAAAAAAACAAAAAAGCATTTGATTTGTTTTTATTAAACAAGTTCATCAGAAAAGCAAACAACCAATCAAAGAAAGTTGTTCAAATATGCAAACTCAATTAACGTGATTGAGTAGCAAGTGACATATTGGTGGGGATAAACAGAAGCATGTCAAACTGGATGAGAGTGCCACTCATTGACTGTTTAAGTAGGGTGTATGGTCACCCAAGACTGCCAAAACACACTGACAGCAATGAGGAATGGAATGGACAGGATCAGATTTTTCATCAGTTCTTGTGGGATCCTTGCTCCAGGGCAATTTCCAGCTCAAGAAGTGTTGTTAGAGGCACTGGAAGGTTTGCCAGATGTCTTCCCAGTGCATCCCAAGCATGTTCAATGGGATTCAGGTCTGGAGAATGTGAAAGCCAATTCATGTGTTCAATTTCTGCCACCTGAAGCATGTTGTTCACAAGATGCACACAGTGGGGCCTTGCATTGTCATCCATGAAAAGAAAGTTGTTTCCAACTGCTCCAACATAGTGTACCACTATAGGTTGCAGGACCTCATCTTGATATCTGACAGCAGTCAGTGATCCATTTCTGATGATGTAGAGGTTGGCACAACTACCAATGCTGATGCCAGCCCACACCATGATTCCACCACCACTGAAAAAATCTTTCTCACATGAAATGTGGATTCTTCCATGTTGCTCTTTCATGCCAAATCAGGACACGATTGTCAGGCTACAGACTGAATCATGACTCATCAGAGAAGAGGACAGCTGACCACTCATCATGTGTCCAATGACGATGCTCATCAGCCCACCTTCCACTAGTTTTATATGTTCAGCAGATAATGGAATGCACACCATTGGTCACCTGGCATGCAGTCCAACACAATGGAACTGATTTTGTATGGTCTGGATGCATATCCATTGTCTAGTGGCAGCATAGAAGATTCCAGAATTTTTACCAGAAGTCGTATGTTCTTTCTTCATATTATTAATTTTTTGGAAATTATTAATTTTAAAAGTTATTATACTCAGTGATGGCGATTGATACTATTGAAGAATTTCTGGAAGAATCTGAGGAAGCCATTGAGCATTTAGAGAGATATTTCTGTAATAACCCAAAAGGGCAATTGGGTACTGAAAAACATATTAGATTTATTACAGATAAATTTATTGCCTTAGTGAAGAGTGCTGAAGAGGTAATTAGGAAAAATTCCATATCAGATTTCCTGCTTCAGAAATTTGATATGTTGGCAACGAAAGAGGATGTCAAACAGCTGCTTATTGCTCAGAGTGACAAAAATTTAGAGGCTATTCAGGAAGTGAAACAGACTATTTGTGACTTGGAGAACCTCCACTTTTAGGGGCGGAAGGTTCTCAAAGAACTACTGCTCTGATATATAGAGATATTTTACAACGCGATCTTAATTCTTTGAAGAATACACAGTCTGAAAAGGAGTCCTCGTTACCAACTTACACTGTTCTAGTTTACAATGATAATAAAGAGAGCACATCAGAAGAGACTAAGACACTGCTCACTAATTCTTTTGATCAACGATTGCATAAGGTGCCTATCAAGCGTATTCGTAAAATTAACAAGGGTGGAATTGCTGTTGATTTTCCTATCAGAGAGGAGGCTGAATACTTTCAGGAACAATTAGACAAAATAGAAGGATTGAAGGCATGAAGCGCAAGATGGCGTCTTCCTCTTATGAAAGTGACTTCAATCCCCAACTCAATCACCAAAGAGGACCTATTGGAATATCTGCTTGAACAGAATTTTTTTTCACAGAAGTTCACGATGGAGGAGATTAAAAAGGTTTAAACATTCGATTTTCAATCAAACAGAGAAATGACGAGTTTTTATCATGGGTGTTAGAAATGTCACCGGAGGTTAGGGCAATGACTAAAAAACAAGGATATCTTTATGTTCAGTGGAAAACATGCAATATTTATGATTTTTTCCCTGTACGACAGTGCTACAAATGTCTTGTTTTTGGACATTTGGCAGCAAGTTGCCCATCATCGAAGAAAGTTTGTAGCCATTGTTGTGATGATCATTTGTTTAAGACATGTACAAAGAAAAGTGAAAAGCCTAAATGTGCTAATTGTTTGAGGAGTGGCCTAGATAAACATGAACATAACACACTAGACAAGGAGTGTCCACTTTACATTAAAGCAAAAGCCTTATATATTAAGACAGCTGATTACTTACCTTAATGATTATGGAATCCTTTACAGGGCACAAATTGTTTAATTCATAGTGCTACCTCTGCTTCTTAGCGCAACAACTGATACAAGCAGATCATCGCTTCTCTATATACATTTGTGTTTGTTGACTGTAAGAAATATGTAAGCTTCATGATCTTCCTCTGTTTTGAGGTTTAAAGTGTTGGAATTGATACTTACAATTACTAGCTGTGTGGACTTTGTTTTTTTGACTTGTACGCATATTATATATGGACTCATGGGATTCTCATATCTTTGGCTTACAAATTTTCTGCACAGGATAAATGCTGTTAAACACTAATTTTCAGAATTATTGTATTTACTGCGACCTTCTTTTGTGAAAATATTCCTGCAGATAGGTAATCTGTTATATGCTGCAGCAAGCTGCTGCATATTTTGTTCAGGTCTTTTATTGTCATTGTGTTTTTATTTTATTTATTTATTTATTTATTTTTCTTTTCACTTTGCTTTGTTCATTAGTGCATACTGTAACTCGGTGCAACTATGTAACGGATATGCTCCTGTAATGCTCACTACGGGGCAGGACTTTGTACCTTGTTTTAAATGTACAATTAAACTAATGAATGAATGAATGTCTAGTGGCAGCAAGAAGCTGTCCCTACAGCTCTGTTGCATTGCTGCACCTGTTCCTTTTTGTCAATAAGAATCAAGTAGTAGTCATCTCTTGCAGTTGTGGCAGATGGGCAACCCTGCCCTTGTCTTCTTCATACTGTGCCAGTCCTTGAAAGCAATTCCACAGCCTGCTAATCACGCTTTGGGATGTTCCAAGTGCTGTTGCCACTGTCGTCTGTGTTTGACCAGCTTCAAGATGTCCCATAGCTCTCCAGGCTTCACATTCAGGCAAATCGTGTTGCAGGGACAATGTAAAGGCTGAGAAATTGCAGTATGTGCACTTTCAAAATCAGGGAATTTGCAGATATGCTAGTACTTTCAATTAAAGTTAGTTTTGCATCTCATTTGCATAATCAAACAACTTTCTTTGACTTGTCATTTGCTTTTCTGATGTTCTTGTTTAATAAAAAAAATCAAATGCTTCTTTTTATCACTTCATATTCATTTTGAAATATCCCCTAATTTTTGTGAGCAGTGTATTAATGTTCAGAATTAAAAATTTCAAATATACACCTACATATGACACTGTACAACTCCATAATAAATTCATTAATATATTATGTAGGTCCAATTTTAAGACTTAACTACTTATTTGATCTGAAATATTTCCATATTTATTTTTTCAAAGATTACATCAACTAGAGAACTGTACCAGTACATGGACATTCTATCTGCCAGAAAACAAATTGAATCTGGTTCTTCCCATTCTTTTTAAAAAACACAATAAAATTTTATCAACTAAACTTTAAAAATGGTGAAAATATAACTTTTCTACTTCAAGAAATGTTAAAACAAAGTAGAAGACAGGAAATCAATCAACTATGGGAAACAAAATTAAACAAAATACTACAATTATTTGGTATAAGTGTTCATTTGTTTGAGAATAACATTCATGAGTGGATATACACTATCACCAGATTCTGCAATATGATAATGTATAAAGATCAATACAGTTTACATAAATCCATTTATCATTCATGGTATCCAAAAATATTAAAAATACCTTCACTACAACCATACATAAACTATTGGAAATAAATGTAAAAAGATTAATAATTTAACTATGACTAAATAAAAGTTCACTATTCACTAGAAATGAATATATAAATTTTTTAAATAAAAATTATTGATGTGATTCAAGCAATTTTTCAATACTGAATATATTGAAAGACTGAGAAGTTTACACAAATATTAGAATCATTTGGAATACCTCATATAATCCAGCAAAACTTAACTCAAGACTTTAGAATAAACTTTAAATTGAAGGAATTGTACAATTTGTAAAATTTTCTAATTAAAATTGTGAAGGAAGATGTAAATATTAAATAATCGATTAAATTTAAGAATTTGGAAGAAAATAACTAAAGATTTAAAAACTTTTGGTATGCTTACAAAATGTATATTTGTAATTGCTTAGCTCCTGAGAAACAGGATGCCCATCCTTTATGCTAATAACAATTAATAATAATAATTATTATTATTTATAATAATAAATATGGACAACTAGAAAAAAATAAAGTTACATGCTATATTAATACATAATTTTTTTTTAATTTTGAAAGAATTTAGCATAAAATTTATTTAAATTCAAATTGAATCATGATATATCATTATTAAAGCTAATAATTAACAATAGTAAATTTTATTCATTGCTTTTGTGTGTTTTAACCAAAATTCTAAGCATAAAAAAAATAACCTTATTTTCACACCAGCAAATAATTTTAATGAATATCCAAATTTCATTCATCAAATTCAGTTTTTGTGAATAGTTTTTTGAGGAATTCCAAGCAAACTTCCAATCATTTAATACTCAAACGATTGGAGAATTTTAATAGAAATTAAAAATAAATAATATTTCCTTGTTAAAACTATATTTAATTTTTAATAGTTGTTTACAGTATAATTAACAATATATTTGTACAAATTAAAGAAATAGAATAATTAAATAATATATAATATGCATAAGTACTAAACAGAATTGTAATCAAAAACTAACCATAGCAAAAATTTCTTTTGAATAATAAATAATAATACAGATCATATTTTTCATATGATATGCAAAATTAGAGTGTATCAACCAACCAATTTTTGCAAATTACATAGATAACTTACCCAACAATAGGTGTACTAAAATCAATTTTATTTTCTGCAATAGCTAAAAACTTAGCCAAGTTTTCCTGTGGACGCAATAAATATTTCAGAAACTGTCCAATCCACCAAACTGCAGGATTACCATGAAGACGTATTAACCTCTCTGATAAATCTTTTGGAATAGATAATGGTAAAGCAGCAGGCCTTGGTCTAACATTATCAATTATTGGTAAATCAATAATTTGTGTATCATCAGTACCTAAAAAAGTAAATAATTTATTGCTATCAATAATTTTAAGGTTTTAAAAGTTCAATCTATACACACTATATATATATTGTACTTTCATGGTTTCATATATTGTACTTTCATGGTTATATATATTGTACTTTCAATTTCTGATTTCATGGTCTCCCCAGATAGACTGGCATGCCAGTCTATCTGGGGAGCAATATAAAGCCCAGCAAGTTATGTCATGTAAAAACAAACAAGTTTTTATTCTAAAACTGTGAAACTGTCAGCATTACATCAAAAAATCACAATTATATGTTTAATTTCTTCATTTTGTCTTCTTTCTAACAATATAAAATACTCTTGGAATTCTGAAAGTGCTTTTTTTGTACATATTTTATTGTTATTTGATTCAAAATGCAAAAATAAACATTAAATTTAAGAAACTCTCTGTAAATTATATCAACTTACAACCATTTAACATCTGCTTTATGTGAAATTTGAGAGGAAGGTGTTATTTTTAAGGTCAGGATAGATGATCAGTGTAGCCCACACTGACCTACTACTACTGTCAGTAAGTTGTTAATTGTTTTATTGTCTAGTAAATGAAAATGCCCTTCCTGATTTTAAGTCAAATTACAATATTGTTATTTTATTGAATTACTCCAAGAATGTTGTCTTCTTTTTATTATAACATCATTATTTTTGATATCATTATCTAAGAATTGATTTATATAAAAAATGTAAGCCTCTGAGCCTTATAAATGAAATTCCAGCATAGTTTAATACAGATAAAATACAAATACTTTCAATTTAAATAGATCTTCAGGTGAATGTGTTCCAAAATGGAACATTTATACGCACATTAAACTATCCTGAAATTTCATTTATAAGGATCAGAGGTTTGAGTTTTTTATGGCATACTTTATTCCAGCCTTACATTGTTTGAACTAAGAATTGATCTATCTAATTTTAAAAAACAATTTAACTTTTAATTAATAACAAAAGTTTTAGTAATAATGGAATATTTATATGATCAAAATATTCTTTTTCAAATTTTATCAAAAACACATACAGTAGTATATCATATAAAACACTCATACAATACTTTTATTTGTTGTATGTCTACTTTAAAACTTTACAAATATTAAATAAAAACACAAGCTAAATAAAAATGCTTTTCAATATTGGAAAAGTAGAAAATGAGGAATAGAAACAACAATGTACATTATAACTTATTGAAAGTCATATGAATGCTTTCTCTATACATAATGATACCTGTATGCCTATAACAAAAAAGCTCCGAAATATCTTAATGTATCACAGAAATTATGCAGAAAACATAGGATATGTTAGAATTCTACAGGACATTTTGAATTAGAGAATATTTGAAAATATTGCTTCATACACAATGTAGCAATATCTTGGATGTTGTATAACCAGCATTGTGTACTGCTGTAACAACCTGACTCAATTCTTTGTATGTAAGTGAGGGTGACAAAGCTACAAATATGCCCTGCATCATGAATTTGGATGGTATACAACATCCAAGTTCAAGTACATCAATAATCTTGTTTACAGCTCTTTTCCCACTAGTAGCAATATCTTTTTTAGTATTTTTTTATTATATTTTTTTGCAATTATTTTATTCTACATGGCTAGATAAGATAAATATAAAAACTTTCCTTGATATTCCAGTATTTCCTAAAGTTTTAAGATGCACTGTGGATTTGAATTAAATTTTAAGTTATTTTATGTATGAAAAAACTAAATTTTACAAGTAAAAAGCTAGAAAAATGATACAAATGCCATGAAAAAATATTTCACAATGCATTTCTATGCTCTTCTGCATACACAGTAACCACTGTATTTTGTTTTAATTTCTGCATCACAATGTCATCTTAAAACACAAGTTAAGCAAGACAATTTAAAAAGGGGTTTAAACTAAACAAATAATATCAAATTACTGAATTGAGGAAACCAACCACTTTTATTACCGTAACATTTTTGACTTACAACAAATCATCAGCATTTCAAATGTTGGAAATGCTGCTTACGCAGTCATTTCATGTTATTCATTCAATTATGGTGCCAAGTTTAAAAATGGCAGTTAATTAAGTTTAAATTAAATACTCATTACCAGCAAAGCTGATTTGAACTGATGTAACTATTGAGCAGTAAAGCAAAAATGTCTTTTATTAATGCATAACACATACTGTAATCTGCTTGTGAGAATTTGTGATTATTGTTTTAGATTGCAAATGTAAGAATCGTCTCTATTCTGAACAAGAAAAACAAGTAAAAATGTACATCTTAAAATCAAGGAAATATGGTATTTTCACCTTTTGTATAGTATCTTTGAGCTCTCTTGATGTAGTTGTTTAAATTTCTCTTTGCAAGAATGAATTATCTCATTTCATGATTGTAAAAGAGCTCATGTTGTAAACACTTATTTTATTTTTAGTTAAGTATCTTATCTGTTTTTTCACAATTTTAAACTAACTGGATATTTATTGATCAAGTATATGTGAACTTTCATTCAATATTGCACTAGAAACTTGATACTAGAAGCTAGAACTAGAAAATATTTATATATTTTAAAACTATTACCAGGCCAAGCTGATCTAGTTTTCCCAGTATCCTCCAAACATGTTTCACTAAGAGGAAGGAAAACAGTTTCCCATCCTTTTTGAGCATATCTCCAATTATGCGAGCGTAAAATCAATGTACGTTCAGTCGAATATGCAACAATAAAGCAATAAACTGCATGATGTACTTGGCAACCATATCCACATCCTTTTAAAAAAAGAATACTTTAAAAAAATTTCTTTAATAATCAAAAATCAAAGTAATCAATTTTGTCCTAAATTAGAGCACAGAAATTTTGTTTTAATACCTTTATTCAAGTTGCACACTAATTTTCTTGCTGAACTGCAATCCTTTGGATTCTGAAAGAAAATTTTAATTAACAGTACTCAATATTGAAATTTTAATTTTATTAAAACAGATTAAAATGTTTCTTACTTGTAAATAACGAAGACGAAGTTGAACAATATTGCTCAGTTCCTCTGCTTCTTTAATCCTCCATTCATTTAATCCATCCAATCCAGCTAATATTTCTGAATCAATAAGTATTGTTCTGGAAAACAATTTTTTCCCAGATATCAAAAAGAAAGATTGCACTGAAAACAAGATCTTTCTCAAATACATTAATCATATTAATAATATGTAATTTTTTTTTGTTACTAATTGAAAGAAGTTAGCAACTAAAAGCTAATGAACACATTATTAGAATATATTTTTATATAATCAAAACAATTTTCAAAGACTTCTCATATTGTGAATTTGTTCTAAATAGTTAACTTGAACTATTCAACTATATTATTCTAATATAACTTGTTTAGAATAATAGTAGAAATGATATGATAGGTTTTCACTTAAGAATATAATTATGAGTTTCCTAATTTAAATTATGTTATAAATTTTAATTTTTTAAAAATCTTATTATGTTATGAGGATAGTAATTCATTAGCAAAAGCATATATTGTGTATTTTGAATATTCTCATTTAAACACAATGAAACTGAACAAGGTAGATTATATTGATGCTCTTTTCATATAAATAATTAAGAAAATGGAATTGCTTATATCCTGGTTTACTATTAAGTATTTTATACTTGTTTTTTTTATTTTAATTTAGAATAGCAAAATATAATTCAGCTACATTTTTAATGAAGTTTTGTAATTATTAATATTGAATTTGACATATCAGCATTGGAAAATTTTGATTAAACTCAAACTATTCAAACATAAATTAAATAATGAATATCTAGGCATGTGCTCTTTTTTTACATTAATTTTACAGTCCTTTTTCATTGAAAAATATTGCTTCTGTGATTAGAACTATAATTATTTATTGAGCTAAATAAACTCAAAGCAGCAAAGTTAATCTGAAATATTCTTATTTATTCTGTTAAGTTAGAAAAAACAAAATTTAACATTCAATTACTTTCTTTCCCAGCTGTTATATGTAACAGAGGGAAAGTATGGTGATTGGTAAAAAGTGACCTCCAAGATTTTTTCATTTTTGGACTCAGGACACCTTGAAATATTGAAATGCAAAAAATTTGGTGGGGTTTTTTCTGTATGTATGGATGGATATTAGTGTGTGGGGAGCACAATTTTGTTCACCCCGTTTGATATTAAATAACTCTTGGGCTTTTTATTAAAAAATTCTGAAATTTTGCAGGAAGGTTTGTTTATGAGGGGAATCAATGCTATTAAATTTTGGTGGTTAAACATCGAGGAGGTGGGGAGATAATAGGGGTTGTGTTTATCTCCAGTAAGGTTGAACTTAATGACAATTTTACTTGTTATTAGCATTTACACTTTTTTATAAAACTCATCCCTACCCTCAAAATTAAGCTTTTGCCATTTTATAATAGTTAAAATATAAAAGGT
The DNA here is from genome assembly GCF_000671375.1 of Centruroides sculpturatus. Taxonomy (NCBI): domain Eukaryota; kingdom Metazoa; phylum Arthropoda; class Arachnida; order Scorpiones; family Buthidae; genus Centruroides; species Centruroides sculpturatus. The sequence continues at coordinate 261,024 of NW_019385399.1, forward strand.
TTTTAAATAAAATATGATAACAGATGGCACCACCAAAATTTTAAATGTTGCCAGGAAAGTTGAGCAACTCATTGCTGGTTTAATTTTATTATCATTTGTAAAAATAATGTTATTTTTACATTAATTTTCTATGATCCTGAATATTATATTGTAGTGGCTCAAATATTAGTCTATATTTTTACCCCAGTTTAAAAGGAATAAAAAATAGCTCTTGATATATATTTGAGTCTCAACTTATATTCAAGTCAAATTAAAATTCTATTTAATTTCAATAACCATCCATGGTACTGTACATATTTAGAGTTAAAGCAATGCTAAAATTTGATATGTCAATTGTTTAGCAATGCTCAAATGCCAGCCAAGTTGTAATCTGTCATGCTGTAGTCCACAAACTGCGCATGAGAATTATCTTCACCACTTTTATCCTAGTTACACCCTGACTCAGCTACTTACAGAACACAAAACTTTAAGCAATACTTACATAGATTTAACCTTGGGAACAATCCACAATGCAATTGTGGTATTCAGGACCAAACATCACTTCACTTAGTTTTTCGCTACAAATAGGTACAATCACATTAGGGATAGCTTAATGAGAGCTGCTATTCTTGAAAGGTACAACAAGCCTTGCAACCCACACCAACTCATTCACATGTGTACAATGTTCCATCATATACTCACATTCATATCCCTTAGTGGGGCTTTTGAGAGCACTCACTCCGGGGTACACATGGCAATTAGCTTTCCTTTGCTTTGTTTCAAGTGTCATGATATAGCTGCCTTTTAACTTTGTATTTTAATTCTTATTTTCTGTCTTTTTTCAGTCTAAATTCAGTTAGTCCTAGTTGTAAGTTATATTAAGGACTCTTAGCTTGGTTTCTGTTAGGTTATGATAGGTTAGATTAAAGTAAATTAGGGTTTGTTAGCAGCTTTAGTCATCTGGTCAGGTTTCTTCTAAGTTATGGTAGGTTAGTTTAGTTAGTAAGTTAATGTTTGAAAAAAAAAATAATAATAATAATAATAAAATAAAAAATAAAATTGGGGTCTTGCTCATTTGTCTCTGTCAGTCTGTTCATCTTGTCTAGTTTGTCATGTGTTCGTTTGCTTTTCACATTGTCTGTCTAGTTGTTACATAGTATTAAGATTTGCAATCGTGTTCAGTTTTATTAGTATTAAGTAGATATAAGTCTTCCTACTAATAGTCACTTGGCACTAACTTCTACACTTATGAGGAGATCTTACGGTCTAAGAAATTCAGTTCGGGACTTCACAGGTTAGTAGTATACCACCCAGAAGAATTGTAAAGTGCACTAGCCAGAAGAATCTGAGAAAAAGGGCTCTAAAGTTTTATGCACAGCTCATATACTGGATGATTTTACACTATGGCAGCACAGCAAAATGGCTGAGTCTGTAGCAAACTCGCTTGTCATGCATGCAATCTAGACTCAATCTCTTACCTTCAGCTGACCTTTTTTTTTTTGTTTTTAATTGTTTTAAAAATTATAACAACTTTTAAATAAAGTTAATGACCTAAAAATATTATCAATTAAATCATAAATAATTTTATTTTATTTATGAAATGACTGTTACAGCTAATTAAAATGTGAATTAAAGATAATATTTTATTTAATAAGTTGAATAATTTCAAATGCATTTTTAATGGAGGTAAATGAAAACTTTAATTACCACTATAACAAATTTTTGGGTAGGGTTTCATTTATATAAAAACTTCTACAATATCATATTTATTTGTCAATTTTTTATTTTGCATACAAGCACCAGAATGATAATTATCATAAAAACATTAAAAACAAACTATTTTGACATCTTGCACATTTACGATGGACGATTGTTTACACGAACAACCTTTTTTAAAAGATCTGTTGAAAAACATACTTCATTTACATTAATGAAAATTTCTCTTCATTAGAAAGCCTGGAAGTGTACCAGACATACCAGATCATTTTATTAAAAATTGGCGATGACAGTTGATGATGCATTATTGATTGTATTTTTATACAGTCTTCACAGGAATTTATTTCTCTATTATTTTCAATCATAATATTTTTAGGTCATTAACTTTATTTAAAAGTTATAATTTTCAAAACAATTTAAAACAAAAACAAAAAGCCAAAGGTAGGATCAAATCTAGATCCCCTGCGTGGCAAGTGAGTTTGCTACAGACTCAACCATTTCGCTGTGCTGCCATAGTGTAAAATCAACCAGTACGAGATGCACTTAAAACTTTAGAGCCTTTTTTCTCGGAATCTTCTGGCTAGTGCGCTTTACAATTCTTCTGGATGGACACTCAAGGTATACTACTAACCTGCAAAGTTTCATCCTGTACTGAATTTCCAAGACTGTAAGGTCCCCTTGTTAGCTATTCATGGCAACACTCAATTATTGATGTTTGCTACACTCAGGTTTTCTTTTAGACCCATCAGCGGACTACAGCCTTGCAGCCTAAAAACTGCACACCAACATCAACATAAGGGTACTGTAGTCATTAGTACGCCGTTCAGAGGGATCCTACCTTTCTCTCTACTGTCTATCTCCTCTCCCTCCTTCTTCCCCTTACCCTCTTTCTGCCAACTTTAGGGGTATACAAAAAAAATTAATAATGGTGGATGTGGGCATACAGTAAGAATATTCAGATTCTATGTTGAGGTCTTTGGCAACGTTGTGGCACTCGACACTTAGTATTTATCTATGCCCTCCCTCCAATGCTTTTCAATTTAAAAAACTTTTTTTTACATGTAATTGTATAGTGTTGTATAACTGACCAAGGTGGCAATGTTTGATGAACACACAAAATAAAACTTAGTGAAAATAAGAAATGAGAAATAAAACTTAGAAAAATGGACTGCCAAGGGGTATGCAAGTCAAAAACAATTGGGAACTGCTGTTCTATTAGATAAAACTATATCAAGAGTTTGTAATAAAAAATTATTAAATTACTATTTTAAAAACGTAGTTATAAAAACTTCAAGTTTTATCCTTCTAATATGTATTTTGATTCAATTTTCATAAATAATCACCTAAAAACAATTTTATTTCAATTTTTTTAAATCAATGGACTAAAAAAATTTATCAATATATTCAAGTTTTGAAAAATTATATATTGACTAATATAATTAATCAAAAAAGTTAGAAGTAAGACTGAATGACAAATGTGATACTTAATAAAAACTATAATTTATATTAGAAATTGCTATAAAAATGTAATTAATGAATGTATTAAACCTTGTCAATTAAATTTTGAAATTATGTATTTTGGCATTAAATGCACTATTTGCTTATATGTATTTAATATTGAATATTGAAATGTTATTAAAAGACTGTTTTATCAACTGCAATATTAAATAATAAAACTCCCTTTTAAGAGTTATTAAATAAAGTGATTTGCAAATTTTTTAAGTGTGTCTATAGTTGCTTCAGAAAAAGTTTAAAATTTTTAACCTTCTAATATAAATAATGTTTTATCCCTAACAAATAAACAACTTAAAAATTGAGTAAAACAAATAGATTTGGAAGATTATGTTTTACTTGCTAGTTATTATTACAAATTATATTTGAAATAATAATTTAGTAAATAAATTACCAAATGATCGCCTAAATATCGGGCTATAATATGGCTAATTAAATGATTGGAATAAAGTACAGTTTAACCTGCTTATAACGTCATCCATGGGACCAGCAATTTTTTGACATTATAACCGAGTGTCGTTATCTGCGGGGTCATAATTTCAGTCCCATAAAAGTATCAAGTCTGTTTAAGAATCTATTATAAAATTCATCTAATTTAATATCGTATGTATAAAAGTGCAAACTAAATATTTAAATCAACTTTATTTACATTATTATGTCTAAATTTACAACGATGTAATTAAAAATTTCAAAAATTATTTTTTATAAGAAATTTTTATTTGTCAAGTTTCGATAATGGCGGCACTTTCGGTTTTAACGCCTGGATGATAATTTTCTCGTTTCTTGCTTATCTATCAATGGACATGAAGTCCAATATATTTCACTTTTAGGTTAAATTAATGTATATCAATTAAAAAGAA
>NW_019385399.1:271215-277473 GCF_000671375.1 Centruroides sculpturatus
TCCACGAACCATACTACAAGTATATTCCACAGACAGTATTGGAAAACAACACGCACAAAATGTACTACGACAGAGCCATAATCACAGATAAAACAATTTACCACAAAAGACCAGACATCACACTCATTGACAAACACAATAGAATCACACACATTATAGACATCTATCACAATGTACAAAACACATAAATTGGAAAAAATTAGCAAGTACACAGAACTCGCCCAGGAAATAAGGCATCTGTGGAGGATGGATAAAGTGCTTATTGTACCTGTCATTCTCTCCTGTACAGGTGTCATACCACACACACTACACAAAAGCCTAGTCACATTACAATTGAATAGAAACACATACATCACACTACAGAAGGCCACTATATTGAATACATGTCATATTGTTAGGAAATGCCTGAATACAGACACATTGACACAGTTTTTTAATTTTTCTGTTTTGTTTTGGTTACTATGCCTTGACTCTGGTCCAGCATAGTACACTGCCACTGGTGTCAACCGAGTATAACTCACAAAACCCAACATAATATTATTATTATTAATTATAATCCATGTTTTAAAATCTATATGCTAATTTTTTACATTAGTTAGCAATATCACAACCAGAGGCATGTCTTGTTATTGTGGTAATGCTTGAAAGTTTCAAATATGCATAAAATATTCCTTATAATTAAATTAATTTTTTTATTATAACTAATTTAATACTACTAACAAAAAACAATTTTAAGTTCTCTCAAATGAATAGTTAAGAAAATAGCAATTAATTTTATTTTAAAGATTCTTAATCAAATTTCAAATAAAATTTTTAAATTCAAATTTAAACATGATTGATGAGAACAGGGTTAACTTCATTTTCTTACATGGAAATTCCATTTTTTATTGCTTATTATGATTCTACATAAAAAATATCCAGCAACATTTGGTGACATCATCTTATCATATTTTATTAAAAAATCTTTTTATATTTTTAATTATTATCAAATGACAAAAAGCTTAATTTTGAAGCTAGGTATGGGAATTGTAAATGCTAATAACAAGTAAAATTGTCACTAAGTCCAACCCTACTGGAAATACACACAAACCCCGTATCTCCTCACCCTCGACCTTTAATCACCAAATTTTAATAGTATCAATCCCCTAATACACATCTCCCTGCAAAATATCAGTATTTTCAACAAAAATCACAGGAGTTATTACGCTTCACAGAAGGTAAAAATTGTGCCCCCCACACCCCCAACACTTAGAGAAAAACCCCAATTTTTTTTTTTTCATTTCAATGTTTCAAGGTGTCCCAAGTGCAAAAATCTTGGGGGGTCATTTTTTGATCAATCGCCATACTTTTCCTCTGTTATATATAACAGCTAAGAAAGTAACAAGGTTTTATCTGAAATATTTTTTCTAAAAGATGCACTTATCAAAAGTTGTGATTATTTGAACTTATACACATCTGTGGATATCTGTGAAGTTCATTAGAAATAGAAAGAAAAATTACATAGACCAGTACAATGGCTGGGACAATTGCAAGACTTAATTTTGCCTGACTTTTATTTGTGGGGATATTTAAAGATCATTGTCTATGAACAGAACCAATAATTAGAAAATATATGATTGGAACAATTTGAACAGCTTGTACAAACATACCATGGAAACATGTTACTAAAAACAGACATTTCCAACAGAGAATTGACTTACATATTCAGGAGAATGGAGTTGTCTTTGACCATCACTTGCATATGAGAAAAGTATGAGAGACAAGAGTATCTCATGTTAATTAAGCACTCCATTAAAAGATTAATTAATATGAAAAAACATCTTGTGAAAACTTAAGGTAATCTTGAGGACAATTTAAAAAAAATCAAAAAATTTGTTGGTTGTAACACACTGTAGCATGTGTTTTAGTATCATATCATTATTTGAAGAAAAACAATGATTCCACCAAATACCATAATAGTTTCCTAATGATTTTTTCTTCCCTTTTTACAATAAACTTCACAGTTAGCTACAGGCATGTACGTGTGGCATGGCAGCTGTGTTTAATTAATATAGTAAATAATAAATTAGTAAATTAATTTCACATTATAATAATTATTAAAATTTTATAATGTTTAAAAACTCAACAGGATGAAAATATCAAATTGATTCTAGTACAAATGTATACAATGAGTAACAATCAAATCAATTGTAAAAGCTAGTTGTTCAAATTTACTCATACAACAAATAGCTTTTGGATATCCTAGGCAATGATGGCTATGAGCAGGATTAGGCTTACTTCTGGTCATACACTATTATTAATCAATGTGTTTGCTTATTTTATTAATAGAGACCAAGAGGCATTATATAATAAGAATTTTCATCTTTGATATTAGCAAACCTTAAATATTCTATCAGTGTTACCTATATAAAAATAAATACTACTATTTCATTTAAATGATTAAAAATGCAGATTAGAGTAAGTATTATTTTAAACTAAAGTCATGCCATTAGTGTAAACATTCTCTAAGTCTGTCATTTTTTAAATGAATGCGAAGTATTATTGTTGGAATTGACTATATTTGACTAAATGAAGTTTTTTGTAATAAAACTAACAATAATTATAAAAATTATATAATTAAATTAACAAGAACAAGCATGTAATAATTGCTGTATTTTAACTTATTTGCCCTATAAGAGGGTTATTAATTACCCTTTGTACCCATAACGATTTTGCAATAAATATAAAATTAATATTAAAATTGTAAAAGCACAATAATAATAAAATTTATTTGTTCTTCATGAAACTTATAATTTAATCATATATGTTATTTTTACTTTATAAAAGCAAAATTTTAATGAGCTGTTTGTTAATAATGTTTAAATATTAATAACAATACTACAAATAATTATGATATCATTCATGATTATAATTTATATAATAATAACGATAATATTTATGCTGACATTATTATTATTAGCAATTTCAATTTACCATTACTACTGGGATTTCTGAGTCTTGGCTATTTTTCTATTCATAAGATTTGTGAATTTCATTTAAAGTCATGGAAATTCTTAGGACTTGAAAAATTTTAATTATGAAAATTTTTTAAAGTTATACTTATTATATTTAATACATTTTTTATTGCCATTTTAATACATTTATGCAAATATATGCTTGTTTTAAACTGAAATAAAGTTTTATTATAACAAATTTTAAATTGATTCTTAAAAAGTATAAAGTTAAGCATTAAGGATATAAAAAAACAGCAAGAAAATATAATTTTTATTATTAATTACATATACAGTAACAAGAATATATGAAAATTAACATATATTAAATTCAAATAAAATTTTTATGTTTAACCAATGACATGTACAGTACAAGTGTTACAATGGTATCTCGGTACTCTGCTGAACAAGCACCACCTGCTAGAACAAATTTTCAGTTAATAAATATTTTTATATTAATTTTGTCATCCATAAAATAGTAAATGCAAACAAAATGGGAAATAAAGTTTTAAAATAAGCACTCCTAAACAAAGAATACAATATCGCATTAGAAGTAATGTGTTAAATTTCACTACTATCATAATTAAGCTACATATTTACGTAGGAAATCACCCTTGGCATGGAAATAGCAAATTCACCTTATTTACCAAGAAAAACATATCTATGTTAAGTAAAGATGGCTGTTAAAGTTGTGTTAATTAAAACTTCTGCTGTGTATATAAAGGGACTGCTACAATTAATTTTGCACATTAATCAAATCTCATATTAAGCAAAACTGTGTTAAGTAAGGGATACCTGTATGTATATCAACTAAAAAAAGAGTAATTCAGCTATAATGTAAAGAAAAAATTATTGCTTTTAGTGGAGTAATAAATACAAAAATAAAATCTGTATTTATTCAAATTTGCTTGATCAAATGAATTTGAATAAATACAATTCCTGCCAATTAAACCTATTTGTATAAATTCACTTTTCACTTTGTCTATTCTGTTTTTAATTCCTATATTATTAAATTAACCTATACTATATGTTCTTAAGTTCTTTTAATTTATCATGAATTTCCACAATTTCTACTCTTAGTATGTGTTAAATTTGAGTTAAAATAATGGAATTAGTTACCTGAATCAATTGCCTAATTTATTTTTGTAACTCCTGTTTTGAGACGATATCTTATATTTTTTTTTCATTATAATTTATTTCTTCCATTTTGTCTAATTCCACGTTGATTTCTGAATCATTTGTAGACAGTTGTATTTCTTCTGTATAAAAATTTTTTGACTATTCCAATTGTTCTATCTAATTTTGTATTAATCAATGATTCACTTCCAACATTTTCCTGACATTCTGTTGATTCTTTATCTTTAGTCTTCCTAAAAGAGGAAGACCAAAGATGCAAGCAAATGTGACAATGGACTAGAATTTTGTTCTACTCCCACTAATGCAAGTAACAAAAATATTACTACTTTGTTATAAAAATAGTGAAAACATTGTTATTGTATTAATTCAAACTTTTTTCAAGCCAATTACCTTCCTGTGTAAAGAGCACTTCTCAAAAAAAAAAAAAAACAAAAACCTAAAGTAAATATACAATTAAAAACATATAGTACTTTCATACAATATGTTGTTGTCAGATGACACTTTCTAAATATCCCAAAGCTAGTCCCAAAACTCTTGTAAAATCCTGAAATTTTGAACACAGAATCAGCTAAATATATCTATATTTTATTGGAACTTTATGAAAGCAATAATATTAATTCTGGGAGATAGGTAACAGGGATGTTGTTGGTAACTAATATATATTTTATTACATAATTCAGACTAGAACAAGAGTAACTGTTAACTGTGTTTTCTTTAAGCAGCATTCATTGTACATAAAATGATAGGATTTCTGCTGGGACATTAAAAGTTATGATATTAACCAATAGTTAAGTTAAACTATTGAGAGATCTTGTAATTATATTGCTATCTTATATCATTCAAGAAATGTTCTTATCTCGAAATGAATCAATAATAAACTTTAAAAGCTAATTTTTTTTTAAAATGTATTAAGTTAGATATACAAAACTATTTCTTAAATACACAAAGTATATAATTAATGTATATTCTCCAAAAAAAGGACAGGAGGCATATGCCCCAATGTCCCTACCTGGGATCTTACCCAATAAAACTGCATGAAATGGAGAATAATTGTGCGAGTAAACAACTAGAAGAGGTAAGTATAATAAATATATCTATTACTTGTGGCTGTTTTGTTGCATCTGGTTAATAATCATGTTAATCATATAAAATTTTAATCATCATCTAAGATATAGTTCACATTTTATTGAAATTAAAAATTATAATAAATTCAACATGCTTATGTTTCAGACTTGTATATTTAATATTACAAAAATCTAGTCCTGAGCTGCTTTCCCCAAGATGCAAGAAACAACAAGAAAAATTTGAAATTCCTGAAAATTTTATCTTGGATATTCTTTTATCAGAAACTATTGAAATAATACTTACCAAGCAAAAGCAACAAAGTTTATTGAAAAAATGACTGATGCTAATTTACACAATAAAATTGTAAGCGAAGAATACAAAAAGATGTCTTCACAATCTACTGTTTCATAGTCACCATGACACCAAAATATCCTCTGTATGTGAGGATTTGTGTTATCTTTTATTTGAAGTTAATACCTCTGTAGACTTTTTTTTTATTCTTTGCTTACAATTTTATTAAACAAAGTTTATCTTTGCCATTTAATTTCTCAATATAAAGATATTTACTGTTTAGAAATGAAAGGAACAGTATACATACAATATATAAAGTAAATTTACTAGGTTTAGTTAAATTAATTATTCAAAAACATTATGAAATTAGATCGATTTTAATTTTAAAATTATTATAATATCAAATAATACTTTAATTTTACTACATTAAATAAAAATTGTTTAAACTTCACATACTTTAAAGATGTCAATAAAGTACGAAGCTCTTCATTTTGTTGTTTCAAAGCTTCTAATTCACCAACAGCTCGAGTAAGTCTAGCAAGAACTTGCTCATCAGGTTCATTTCCATGGAAGAGTGGTCCACTAAGCATTATTATTATTACTAGCCATATTACAAGCAATCCAATAACAATCTTTCCAATGCTAATTCCCATTTTCTTTACTATTAAAATTTAAAAACAATAATAATTATTAAAATTTTATAATGTTTAAAAACTCAACAGGATGAAAATATCAAATTGATTCTAGTACAAATGTATACAATGAGTAACAATCA
>NW_019385400.1:0-179981 GCF_000671375.1 Centruroides sculpturatus
TATTATTTATGTTATAAAAAGAATAGCTTACTAATATACAGAGTTGTTGTTAGTAAGCTTTCTGAGTTGGAAAGTCAGAAAGCTGGAGCATATTCTACTGCTTGAAATGAAACATTTGGACAACAGATACTTCTGAAGATGCATTCACCATTATTAAATAAAAATTTTTTGTCAAAAGAGTCACTAATAGGTAATACAAAAGCTATGCAAATCACAAACAGTTATAAATGTTTAATATGTATTCCATTGTTTTCAGTAATGTTTTCCATTTGCAAAAACATGTTTTCTACCATTGAATGCTATGGGTTCTTTAATTGAAGAACATGCTGATGAATGCTGTCCTTAGATCTGACATAGATGCACATCTTTCATGACAGACTTGGTTCTTCAAGAACCTCATAAGAAGTCACATCCCATGGGGTGAAATCAAGCAAGCAAGGAGACCGAGCTGTTGGGAATTAATGGCTTAGCACCCATTCACCTGTGAAATTTACCTTCACAAACATTGAACAGAGTAAGCAATGTGGGTTGTGCACTATCTTGCATGAATATTGTATCATAAAAGCACCAACGTTGAAGTTCTGGTATAACAAATGTTGCCAACATGTTAAAATACTGTTCTCCAGTGATGGAATGGGTTTGGATTCTAGATCTGTAAGGTTACTGAATGGGTGCAATTTTCGGGATGTTGAGGGGTTGTGATAATTATGCATAGGAGTGATTTAGACACTGAGACAGGCTTACCATTTACACTTTGATCCCATTTAATAAAATAAAAATATTCTTACAAAATTTTGCTATAGTCATCTTTACAATTCTTCTTTGATACTTCTGTTTAAGAAGAGAGACAAAAATTTCAAATGTTGCAGTGAATGTATTCACTTGGTCCCTTGAGGATTGTCTTCTAGAAGATTAATGGCCCCGGAGCTTGTGGGTAAGTTCAGATCCGAACAGATACATGATGTCAAATGCTGTATTTGGTTACAGCTGGACGTTTGATCACATGACACAGGGATCTTGGAGTCAGCATATCCTGGTAGATTCCAGACCAGCCAAAATATGACAGATCTTAGAGAAGTAAGCATAGTGTCCTTGAAACCTGAGTTTTTAAAGGGTTTCTCTCTTCTATTTTGCATTCTGATTGATCTTCCCTCATCTCCCAGTGACAATTCAAAACCTTCTAGGGGCACAAGAGAGGTTGATATCAATACTCAACCCAATCCTAATTGGATAAAATTCCTTCAAACTTTGAAATTCTCCTTCATAATTCAAGCTTTTTGTTTTTTTCTGACAGAAAGAAAATTCTTTATTATCTTTGTGAGACTATAAATTTTGCATCTGGTTTTATTTTCGAAAGGTGAAAGTTCAACTGTCCTGTTAGATATCCATTAACATTTAAACACTAAAATCTGATTTTTTTCCAGGACCTCACAGTTGCATAGCTTCAGTGCTACTGATTGGTGACTTTCTGTATGAAAACTTTTTATTTAATAAATGGTAAGTGCATTATCTGAAATACCTGTAGTCCAAATGTTTGATTTCAAGCAATAGAACACACTACAGAGCCTTCCAAGTTGGGGAAGTTATACAGGTTGTTTTTTAACAACCTGTATGAATTTTGCTAAATTATGCTTTTAAAATTGTCACACACTCATTTTCTGATAAATGTATCATGGAGACATTATTGATTTTATAATGTTTAAAAACTTTAACTAAAGTATTGAAAAATATTTCATTTAAATAATTTGATGCAGTAAGTTAATGAAGCAGATACAATATTTTCTATTATTCCATTTTTAGTCTATTTGATTTTATTGTCTGTCATAGAAACTTTTTAAATTTTTCTTTTATCATATTAATTAATCTTTAACTTTTAGTTAAACTTAAATGTATTTATACATTAAGAAATGTATAAATACATTTAAGCTTGCAAAAAATTACAAATTCTTAGTTAATTATTTGTATTAAATTCTCAATTGATCTTATTATATTTTAGTTTATGCAGTTCAAGCAAATTCCTAAGCAATTTCCTATGTAAGCATATATTCATAATTATAATGTTTACTTAATTTTTTTTATATGATTAAAGTAAGAATTTAAATTTCAGATCATATAAAGAAGTATTACATTAAAATCATTTAAGATTTTGCCAAAAATATGCTTTGTGTTATAACTTTGAATCCTGTGTAATGTTTAAGTATAGTTTCATGAAAATGCAATATTTTTCTACATATTTATTCATAGTAAAACTGAACTTTTTAATTTAGAAATTAGATATTGTAAAGTAAAAATAGGTTTTTGTAAAATTAACATTTTTATTCTCACAAAATGTTTAAAGGTTTTACTTGTTTAAAAAATATTCATTTTATTGAATGTAAAAATGTTTGATAGTGTTCCATTCCATAACTAGTCAAAATATTTGTTTACAATATATTTTATTTAGTTTTAAAGAAAACGATTCAAACAAAATTTCCTAATTTAAACATGGGTTATTTTTAATTAAATAATTTATGTATAAATTAATTACAGGAAAGTACAGATAACAATTTTGATATGAAAAATACAGTAGAACCTCGATTATCCGGACCTCTATTATCCGGATTTTCGATTATCCGGATTGTTCAAAATAAACAAAAATTTTACGAATTTGCTGATTTGCACTTGGCGAATTACGATACTGTTTATGTACGTGATGGAATGCATAACTTTTTTTGTTTCAACAACGNTGAGAATATCAATTTGTTTTTAATGTGTTTACTTATCATGAGACATACTTTATATAAATTAATCTGTACAAAAGTTGGCAATGAAGAAATGTCTCATTTTCAATTATATTTATATTCAAAATGTAGTTCTATTAAACTAATCTTGTATTTTCACAGAATGACCAGCATACCATATAAAAACGGGGAGACCAGCATCCTGGAAACCCTGGGGTTACTGGCATGCCAGTTAAACTGAGACTAAAATATAAAATTAATCAGATATAATAAAACTAGTTGTTAATTAAATGTTAAAGAAAACATTCTTTGGAGTAACACAAAATATTTTAACCTTTGTTAAACATCAGTTCATTTCTATTGAAAATGATATGTCACTTCATTATTTTTTATATTATTAATAATTAATATAATTTTACAAAGTTTACAAGTATAATTTTTCCTGTGGTCTAAAACTTTAATTAATTTAACTTTTTGATTACATTCTAAAATATTAATGGTACTTTCCTTTGTTCTAGTAAATGACAATTCCTTTTCCTAAATTACAAATAAAATTTCAAGAAAATACATGAATTTTAGCTTGTAATATGTTAGCTAAAATAAGTTTTATTTGCTATAGTTTGTTTATTAAATGTTTGAGTTTTAAAAGCTTGGTAAACAAAAGATACTAAGTTTAACTGTTTAAGGAGTTGATTATTTACAGAGTTTGTTTAGAAGGATCTTTCTTTATTCAATTTTGATATCTGATTACAATTTGTCAGTCAGTAGTTGGCATCAGTGATGCCAGCAGTAGCATAACTGCTATTAACCATGGTTAAGCAATGCTTGAAGGCTCATGACATAAGAGAGCACAGACCAGACTATGGCAACCACCAGTGTTGGAGTGGATAAAATTGCTGATCACTGTATTAACAGGTCACTCTAGTGCATTTTCCAGTCTTTTACAAACAAGACACAGAGCAAGACAGTTTTTAACACTTCTGAATTAACATTTATTTCATAGATATCTGCTACAGTTGAGCGCCTTCTCGGTACAAAAACTAACAAACATAAATTGATTTACACTTGACATCTTCCTTTACAACAACAAAAAATAAATAAATAAATAACTGATAAACAGAGAGAAAAGAAAATAAAGACAGAGAATGTTCATTTGTAAATCCAATTGTTTCGGAGAATGACTTATTCTCCTGGAGCAAGTAGTCACTCCATTAGAGTATGAAAAGATATCCTTTGGTCAATGACATCACTTGATGCTGTCAGATCCAGAAACTGAACTACGTCTTGGTGTTCTGAGCTTCCTTCACTTCCTGACTGCAATTAAGACTTAGAAGGTTAATTGCTACTTGGCATTTGGGTGATATCCTTGTTGTAGTTGGTCTTAGCACTTCACTGTTGTGACGAAGTGTTCTGTCGTCACCAGTTCTAATTATATAACAAAAACGCGAGGTCACCGCTGAGATATAGCTGGAACCCAATTTCTAGGTGCAGTCCTCAGTAACTGATTGACCTTGCAGATTCATTTCTTGGAGAAGTAGTGGCTGCCACACGTTGCTTTTCTCTGATTACTTGAAGAGATGCGGATGATGATTTTCTAGGCAACCGTGACAATGGATGCAAGGGTATTAAAGCACGAGTAGGTCGTCCAAAAAGATGTTGGGCAGGAGAGAGAAGGTTTCCTCGGAGTATTCCTCCAGTTTAAAAGTGCCAGTTGTATTCCGTCTGTTCCATAGCACAACGTCTCAAGCAATGTTCTTTCTAAGCTGCGCGGCCGCGCACTGCTCAAATTGTTGCCGCGCAGGAGAGCATGCACACCGATTTTAATTGTTGTTTACTTTTTTCTCACTCTGTCTGCAACATGATTATTGCTACGTATATTTCGATTAAATACATTAAATCATTCACAAAAGATAATATTTTGTATAAACGTATGTTTTAAAATGAATTTTAATCTCTAAATATATAAATGTATAAATAATCAGCACTTTCTACGTGACCTTTTCGTGGTAACTGTATTAGTGACGTCAAATTTTAACACATGCTAGTTTTTACTTACTCCTTACCTACACGCGTTTAGTAACTTTCCTATTATAATATTGTCACGTGCTTCGAGTTAACAAGTTAATAATTAAGTGAAGGATGCTGTAAAAGCACGTGCGGAACTCGAACCCCTGATTCTTTATTCTTTCTTTTTCCGGATACTGGGAAGTGCTGGTTAGACTATAAATGTCGAGAGTTATCTTCCACGTAGACGGGATAAGTCACGTAGAGGAAACAATCGGCGTAAGAGCGTACGCGTGACTACGTCACGCTTACGCTCACACTTCTGATGCGTGTGTGGCGTGTTACACCGGTGTCGAGGTAAGTAAAGAAAGCGGCCGGGACGAACATTGCCTAGATTGGGAGGCCGCAGGGGGGGGAGAGATAAGATAAGTTATTTATCCACCGATCCGGATAGACGGTGGAGTACCCACGGGATTTTCGGGTATTACAATTCGTTACTAAATTCCTCTTCCCCACTCCGTCCCGCCCGTCTACCAATCGGCGGTTTGGGGGTAAAGTGAAGGAAGAGGAAGATCTAGGCAGTGTGTCCCTGAACTTTTCATCATTCTGACATGATTGTACTTGTCGTCCATAGGGGTAACCATCCTGCTCTCTCTGACGGTGTTTATGCTGCAGTTGGCTGAAACCATGCCACCGACATCAGATGCTGTGTCCATCATAGGTGCGGACAGTAGACACAGTATATCCATGTTTTAAACGAAAAAAAAAAAAAATAAAAAAGTGCATGGGATGGAACAGAGTAGTTGAGACTATGGTGTAGATGTTTTTTTCTTTAACAGACAGGAACGAGAGACTTTATAATATTGCACTCCTCCCTAATTATCGCACGGTTTGTCCGTTCACAGGGATCACCATTCTTCTGTCCTTGACTGTGTTTAATCTGCTGGTCACAGACACCCTTCCGGTGACCTCTGATGCAGTTGCCATAATAGGTGCGAACAAAATAAATAATAGATAACTACACTGATGCGCTCTCTCTCTATCTCTCTCTCGACACGTATTCTTTTATACTTAGAATCTTAAATGTAAAAAAAAAAGAAAAAAAAAATATGATGACTCGAGGCAGGACTGAGCTACTTTTTCTCCAAGAGAGCGATTTTTATGCAGGAGTCACCGACTGTTCGCTATATATATATATAACGCACCTAGCTTAAACGCGTCCCTCCTACTTATCCCTTTTTGTTAGTATTTATACGTTACTTTCGCCACGTTGCTTGTTTTATGTTCTTGCACTTCACCCACGTTTGGCCCAGGCTGGCCCCCTCCTTTGACCTCTCGTCTTAAAAAAAAAAAAATAATAATAATAATAATAATCCTGCCGCGCGAGAAAACAGAAAGTACGTCTGTCGTCCTGCTCTGACCCGGTTCCGTGACCTCCTAAATAAATAAATAAATAAATTCGAATACCCGCTTCCATTTTCCGGTTGGTCTACCGGAAGGATCTTTTTTTTTTTTTTTTTTTTTTTTTTTTTGAGATATCGGAAGTTACGAAAGCGCTACGTCAGAGTGACGAACATTTCGTAATTTCTGACATCATCTCGAGAACTCGAAAGATAATTAGGAGGTCACGGAGCCGTGCTTAACTCGAGTAGATCTATTATTATTATTCTCTTTCTAAAATTTCAATTTTGTTTTTGTTTTTTTCTTAACTTACAAATTTCAAAAATAATTAACGTTTTACCCTGTGTTAGACACTGGTTGTTTTTTTTTTTTTCTGGAGTACGAAGACAACAGAAAAATTTAAAGCCCCCTTCCCCCTAAAACTGGATTGGCAACCCGTCTAAGGTTTTAAGATGACATCTATAGTGGATTTATGTATACTGTATTTATATATGTGTATACATTTACTGTCAGTCAGGTCGTTCCCGCTAGTGAGTTGCAACCGCTAGTCGGAAAATTTACCACCCTACACGAGAAGAAATACAAAAAAGAAAAAAAAACGACTTTTCCTATTGGTTTAAACGTACACAATACCGTACGACCTACTTTCTTGACGAAGGACACGCGTCACGCAGAGTGGACGATGACGTAACACGTAGACATTTGTCAAAATTCCATTACTCTTCTATGACGGATGCTTTCATCCACCCCCCTCCCTACTTGTCGGCGACGAAACTCACTTCCGGGAACGGCCGTGTGCAAAAAATTTCCTATATATTTCGCCGCATAAACAGTGACGTCACTTTAAAATTTGCATGAATGGAATGAAAAAAATAAAAAAATAAAAAAAAAATTCAAATAAATTTAATGATAATTATTAAAGCATGAAGTATTATTGCACAGGCGCTTCTTTGTGTGTTGCGCACCTTTTTAGATGCATGCTCACACCGAACACTTTGCACATATTGTTTCTTGTATGTCGTGAATTTGCAGTCCTGCCGCTGTAATAGTCTGTCGTCAACCAATTATTTATTTATTTATTTATTTATTATTTTTTTTTAAATACCAAAAACTCTTATAAATATTCTATGTGCAGAATTTGTCTTTTGTTTTTTTTTTTAAATGTTTTTAGTATTTTAGTTGTTTACTTGTGAGTGGTAAGTACCTTAAGTTACGTAACTTAATTAAAGAAATAAAAAAAAAAAGAAAACACGAGCTTACCTATTCCAATTAGAAATGTGGAAGAGGTATCGATTACATACGTTTACACCTTTTTATTTTCTTATTTTTATTATTAATTTATACGTTTTTTATTGTAGTCAGTTTGTTTTTCATTTATTAATTTATGTCATACTTTTTACACATCGTGCATTTCGTGATTTACGTCTTCCATTATTTGTTTTTTATGTTTTTCTTTTCGAACGATTCGTCTGTTGTTCTGTTAGCTTCTTCTCACCTCGAAAGAAAGGAGATTTCGTCACACAATGTGATTTTTCCATCCCTTAAACGTCTCATCACGTTATTCGTTCATAAGAAAATTACATTTATAAACTGTAAAAAGTGATGCGGAAGGAAGAATGAATGAATCTTTATTCATCGACACAATAATGGATACAGAAGAAATTCTTTGGTGGATTCTATATCTTGCTGATGCAACACGTTTTCGGTTATCAAGTTATGCGATAAAGCGGGGTGTAGCGGGGTAAGCAGAAAATACAAAAATGGGACTTTTATTCGTTGTTGTAACGATTTTCGGACGTTCTATCGAAGCGAACAGAACGACAGACGGATGATGATTTTCGTTTGTTTCTTTTTTTACTGCACGTTTAAGTGTTCTTTCCCTTTTTTGAGTTTTATATATATATATATATATATATTTTATATTTTTTGATAGGTGAAAACCATCTTTCTTATCTGGTTGCCGTGGATATTGAGAATGGACAGACCTGGCAGGAAGATAACTAGAAAACAGTTATTTATGTCGACGAAGATGAAAGAATTGGAACTGAAGGAAAGATCTTCGCGAAGTCTGTTAGCTAACGTTTTGGATATAGACGACGATTTTCGCCAACCAAATAGTACGGGTGGATATATTCACATGCCGGGCGGGGAAGACGCATCTACTCTGCACACGTGCATCAGAGCGCAAAGAGAACTGAGTTGCATCCTGAAGGAATTGAGGTACATCACCACTCGAATGCGAAACGAAGACGAAGTGAACGACGTGATTGCCGAATGGAAATTCGCAGCCATGGTCGTCGATCGAGTGTGCCTCATTCTCTTTTCAGCATTCACCATCATATCCACGTGCGTCTGTCTGTTTTCGGCGCCGCATCTCATAGCCTAAATACATCACCGAAGCCAACTAGCAGCAGTCTCTACCTTTAGACCTATACACACAGACTGAGAGCTTAGTGGCATTCTCCACGAGTCGAATTTACTTACTCGTGCCAAAAACAAAAAAAATAATAATAATACCGAATCGGCTAGACGACTCAACAACGCGCAGAAGTCTGCCAAAGATCTTTCATATCATAGTTACATTATTATTATTATTATTATTATTATCGACCACAGAGTGTTGGCTCAATAATCGAGGTTGATTACAATAGAACCGGTTTCGATCCTTTTTTCTAGAATTTTAGCGATTCCGTGCAGTTTACAATGATATACCTTCTCTTGCTCAAAGCTACCTTCTATCTTTCTTCTCGTTAAGGAGTCGTAGATCCGAGAGAAACAAAATAAAAAATGTTTGGGCCAATCATTTCGCACGAAATTTCCCATATCTGGCCACGGACTGTAGGATCTAGGCGAAGATTTTCGCCACCTTTACTCGTGCCAAAAGTATGCCTTTATCGAAGCATACCACTTCAATCTTCCATAATACTCTTTAACTATTAGTTACATTTTATCGGAAGGGATCGGTAGAATTCATTTCCTTCTCCTAGATAGAAAAACAGCCGTCGAGACTCTTACCTTTATTTTCATTCTTTTACTAGACGAGTCAAAATATCGTAGAGCAGTCGTTTCGGTTACTATGCAAGATGGTGGATGCGGAGCGAGAGGAACGAGTAGACCTTAGACTCTTAGAAGATGCGGACGTCGGATCCGTAAATGATCAAAAATATACTGATACGGCTTATTATTATCAGCTCTGATAGAGGTAGATCCGTTCCCCGTACGTTTTTTCCATCTAAATTTTAAGGACAATCCCGACTTGGTCGCAGCCTCGGGCTGATCAAACACGTAAACTGCCTAATCATTTGCTCAGCTCTTCATTCAGAGAATAATTCTTCAAGAGGTCTCTCAAAAGTCGATTCTCTAGCGAAAAGTCTTAAAAGTTATGTCTTAGTGGACGAA
Source organism: Centruroides sculpturatus (assembly GCF_000671375.1). Taxonomy (NCBI): domain Eukaryota; kingdom Metazoa; phylum Arthropoda; class Arachnida; order Scorpiones; family Buthidae; genus Centruroides; species Centruroides sculpturatus. The sequence goes on from NW_019385400.1 coordinate 9,525, forward strand.
ATAAGTTCGGAATGTACGATAATAAGGTAACGAATAAACCGAGTCTTTTATAAATCGTTCGTTTTTGTCTCCATTCTTTCTCGTCTATCCCCTTGTTTCGACCTTAGTTTAGCCCGATTCCTCTACGATCCGCGAAGGAGTTTAGTAGAGTAGCTAGAGAGCGTGTAATTATTAATTATGTTCTTTTCGGTCCGACGGCTCATCACAAAGAAGAGATGGCTACCGCTAGATGGCGCTACTCTGCTAGCGAGACACGTAGCGCCACCTACTCTGCTAGACAGCTACGTAGCGCCATCTAGCAGTAGCTATCTGTAACTCAGTTTTTTTTTTTCTATACGGGACCCGTTCCAAAAATGTTCTAGCAGTCGATTAAGGGGAGCGGGCAGTTGGCCAAAGCGCCGATCGAACGAAAACATTCCTCGACGACATTATTTTTAAAGTATCTGGCAGATGGCGCCAAACGTATCGAGGAAATGGAAAAATTCCGATCTGGAAAATGCGAGCCCACTCCCGTTATTGGTTCCTAACGACCGGACTGGGTAACACGTCGAAAGACTCACTTTCGGCCATTTTCTCGGAAACAAATCCACTCCAACATCCACCCCTGGAGTAGCTGGAGTGGAAGCATCATTTTCTCGGATCGTTTGTCTAGCAAACGATACCCGTTCGACGATTGTTGGATATTGTAGTAAAGACTCTCCCGCCATGCCAATATTGTATTTCCACAATACCATCGACTGTACAAAGAAAGTGTATGAGTTTTATCCAAAAGAAAAGAGAGAAAAAAACTTTACGTAAGAAAACGATGTACAATAATGCACATGATAATGGCATCCGAGATTGTGTACTCTACGAATGGAGACACTTAAAACGCCTTTTGTATCCCACGATTTAGAAGATTGCCGAACAGTTAACCAGTAAGAAAAGAAAACACAAAGTAATGCGGAAAATAGTATCGTTAGTATTTTCCAAAATGGATTTATCCTTTTGCTCTTTCGTGTAATGCGGTGAAGGCGAACTACAGCCATAAAGAATAAACGAATAAATCGGTTTTGTTGGGGATATAAGTTATAAAAACGAATTAAGATGATGAATGAAGATGAAATTTATCATTTAGAATACCTTCGTGACACGTTATTAATAATTAAACGATATTTTCTCACGTTTCCAGCTTTGATTCACTCCTTCGGTGAGATGATGCGAGAGAAGAAAGTGATGGCTTTTGAACATCTTTGAGAAGAATTGCTAGAAGATAACAATTTAATTAATGAGAAACTTGAAAATCGTTGCGTTTAATCGGTAATTTTATGCAGAAATTATAAATAAAATTCGACTCGAATTATTAAATTATTTCAATGACGAGTCAATGGAACTTGAACTTTTCATTTAAGTTATATACAATTGGCGAAGCGTAGGATTTATTTAAATGCAGAAAATTCATGCAAATTATTTAAGAATATTACATTCGACTTTAAAATCGTATCAAAAAAGGTTTTACGGGCTGACGAACTTAATCAAAAACTGATTTGTTTATTCGCGTGTTCGCATATCTTTTATTAAAAGTGTTGTTTCGATTCAGTCTCGATTATTCCCAGCATCTGTTTGTCACTCGAACACAAGCAATTCAAGAGAAAAAAGTGAGTGAAAATTGTAAAAAAAAATCCGTCGACAGAGGAAAGAAGAAGAGGAAGAAGTGGAGGAGGAGGAAAAGGAGGAGGAGGAAGCCGCAAACCAATCTTAGATTTTTAAAGAAATTCCTTTCTGGAACAGAGAAAGAACTGGAGTGTCTTCTTCTTTTTTTAACATGCTTTAAGGAAGATAAAGTTCTTACAACGACAATGTAAGAAGGGGAAGATATCTATTTTTCCAACCAAGATATAATACAAAGTTGGAAAAAGGGGGCTTTTATCTGTAGACGGCATTTTCTTTATAAAAAAAAAAGAATTATTTCCTTTCTTCTACCGACACGAGGAGGCATTTTCTGCATCGTGCCACTCCCATAATCCTCTATTAATTTCTCTGTACTGGGGTGGTTTTTGCCGGTTCGATAAACAGTCCACTTTCTACACGTTACGCGCTTTAATTAATTAATTAATGCGAGAAACGTGTAGAAATATGATGACTAATGACAGATATAATTTCATTTCGATCGACGAAGATGATTTATCAAAAGTGTTATGAATTACAGAATAAAGTGCATGTTCCGCCACTTCTAATTCGAATGAGTTCGTTTTAAGAAACGTCACACGTAACGACAACCAACACGTAGATTGTCGTACGTGTGACGACAATCCACAAATTAAATTAGTAAAGAAATTTTTAACTTAACATGTTAAATTTTCGGATTTTGTAAAAGTATCTTGAGATAATTATTTCTAATATGATTCCTAAGTTTCAAGATGCTGGAAAAGAGAGAATCCCTTCATAAGATGTGGGAGAGATGAGACTCTCTTCATAAGATGCTGAGAAGAGAGAATCCTTCATAAGATGTGGGAGAGATGAGACTCTCTTCATAAGATGCTGAGAAGAGAGAATCATTCATAAGATGCGGGAGAGATGAGACTCTCTTCATAAGATGTCGAAAAGAGGGAATCCCTGCATAAGATGTTGGAGAAGTGAGATGCCTCTTATAAGATGCTGAGAAGAGAGAATTTCTTCATACGTTGCTGGAGAAAAAAATAATCTTTTATAAAATGCTAGAGAAGAAAGAAGCCCTTCAAAAGATCGTGGAGAGAAGAGACTTCCTTCATAAAATGCCAAGAAGAAGAAAATACCTTCATGTGATGCTGGAGAGAAGAGACTCCCTTCATATGAATGTAGGAAAAAAAAAGAATTCCTTCATAAGATGCCGAACAAGAGAGAATCTCTTTTGTAATTCGAAATTTTTAAAGAACATTTTTAATATTACTGTAAAAACTAAATGATCAAGTGTCATTTTCTAAGCACCACTAATGCGGAGAAAGAAAAAAAATATTCGAGATAAACATAAATATGTTCAAAATATATGAGGAAATCTATTTGATAAGAAACATTTTTAGTTATAAAATAGTAAATCTCGTAATATATTATCCATTTTGACTAATTTTGACTACATTTATTCATTATTCAATGCGTTACTCATCAATCTTTCGACAGTAAATTGTCGTTCTTTCATTAAGAAACGGCAAGGAATGAGTTGATTTCGTGATAAATTACCCCGAAAAACTAAATAAAATAATATTAAACATAGTAAATTTATCAAAATCAAATATTATATTATGTATTTTCATTTTTACACTGTCTAAATTTAAAATTTTCTTTAAATTATTAGTTAATGCATATTTTAGAAGCGTATCTCGCTGTTAAAATATAAAAGAAAATTGAGATTCTACATAATATACATTTTTCTTTACACAGTCGAACTTACAATAAGGGCCACCTCCTAACAACGGACACCTTTAACAAGAAGTGTTACTTTATCCAGGAACGTTTTCTGCTTTTTGAAAAGAAATGCATAAAAAAATAACCCTCAAACAACGGCCTTTTTTTTAGTGTTTCCTTTAGTGACCGTTGTTGAAAGGTTTTGATAAACGATCGTTTAATTACATCACAAATCAGGCACGTAATATATTTATTGTGTTACGTGAATCTACTCCGTTCTTTTCTAGAAACTCGAAAGAAATAACTAAACAATTAATCACTTTTCGTGATTCATAGTGTCAAAAGTTTAAATTATTTTCTCTCGAGTGCCGAACTTCAACACAAAATTGTTCTCTGTTCTCTTTACTCTTTAAATTATTACACTTCTGTAACGTGGACAGATATAAATTGTGCAGCAAAACAGAGCGTTATATCCAAGAACCATATCAAGATAACGAGTTAAAGCAACATCCAATATCTTGATTTACTAACGAAACACCAAGTGATTTACTCCTATTCACTTTACATTAATTTAAAAATGGTGGAAACGTATAGAACAGGTGAATAACTTGTTGGGCTGCAATTTAAAAATATTGTAAACCTATAAATTTCCCCTTTCCTTCTTTAATCTAGGTGTTAGTTTAATTTAAAATATATGCTCTCCACCTCAAATTAGTAATGGCTTGCCCCTGTAAATCTTACTTTTCCTGATAACGACAAAGTAGTGCCGGTCATCTACGTAACTCCGTTCAGGGGAGAATTTTCCAACTGAAATCACGTAACTTCCCCTCCATACCGAAAGTTAATGTATAGTTAATTGGGGCCTCCTGTCCCTAAACGAATATAAAATTCGAGAGATATGGAAAGTTTAGGGACAGGAGGCCCCAATTAACAATACATAAACTTTTGGTATGGAGGGGAAGTTACGTGATTTCAATAGGAAAATTTTCCCCTGAACGGAGTTACGTAGATGACCGGCACTACTTTGTCGTTATCAGGAAAAGTAAGATTTACAGGGGCAAGCCATTACTAATTTGAGGTGGAAAGCATATATTTTAAATTAAATTAATTAAAAATTTTAGCCTAACTTTTGCTCGTGTTTCGACTTGAATTCTTTCGAGATAAAAGATGTTTACAGACTGTTAAAGTAAGTAGGGAGGGATTAATTGCGTTATATCTCCATTTGTTCCAAGTGTTTAATCAATTATATAAACAAGAATTTACTACCTTAGAGTCGTTTCTGTCAGCCGAATTATAGTTTAATTATTATAGTGTAACATTAAGAATCGCATCCCTCTCTGCTTAACACTTATTATTCCTCGTGTAAGACATTAATTCGAATGTTTCTCCGAATCTTACTCCTAAAATTCCGTATAAAAGTATTAAGAAACGAATAAAATTTAGTTTATGAGTAATATTTGAAGACTTTTCTGTTTATTTATAATGCTTTTTAGTGGAGCAGAAAGCTTATACATTTCTTTATCGCCTCTTTATCTTCGAAAGTAGAATTATTAGAGGATGGGATTCTTATTGACACTTCATAACTCTTAAAAGTTTGGTCAATTTAACATTGATTACGTTCGCATCATTTCCTAATGATTAGGTAGAGCCTAGAAATGTAATTGGATAACAGAGGATGCTGTTCTCATTTTCCTGCTTTTAGTGTTGATTTATTTTTTCTATTTTTGTAGGATTTAGCTTCAAATTCACTTCTTAAATTAGCTAAATTTGGCGTCAAGCAGTTCAATTCAGTATACACAATCGATTTTAAAGCGCGAGAAGTTGGGATGCTGGTGGATGAGGAGTAAGGCTGCTCCATCTGTTGCTAACTAAACGAAACAACGGATAATTTTTCAATTATTCTGTTTAGTTTTCCGTTAAAGAACGAGAATATTTCATCTCTTATCTTACTAAATTGTCTTTTTTTTTAAAACTGAAAATAAAAGATATAATAGAAAAGATGCGGAAGATTAGATTATGTAATTTACTTATAATCTAGCAAGATAACTGCAAAGAATGAATATATAATCAATCCTTTTAAGAAAGGTTGTAGAATTTTCCTTATTTAAAAGTAGAGAATAAAATTAAATTATCGTATGAGAGATGCTGCAGAAATAAAATAATCAGCATCCAAGAAGAAGAAGAAGAAGAGAGAGAGAGAGCGATGATAATCAACCATTTTGAATAAATTATTTGCTAAAATTCTTTCATCTTAACCTTTTATAAATATGTATCAGTTGTTACAAATATAAATATCACACACACGACAGACTTCTCTGAGTTTAGATGTATAAAATGCAGAGATTGCTCTATCAATAAAGGTTAAAACTCAGCTTGTGTGCCATTTTTAAGCTCTATCTTTGACATAGTCTCCACTCCCTTTCAGTTCGAGTGATGATAAAAAAAAGAAAAAGATGTCAAGATTTTAGATAGGATATAAGAAACAGTCAAACATTCAAGAAAATGCCAAGGGACGAATTTCATTTCTGTATACGTTATGAATGAGTGAAAGTAGCAATATTGTACAGATGTTATCAGAAAATAGCTGCTATCTTCCATCAATAAAGACGTGCAAACTTCAAGTAAATAAATTTAAATTAATAACTTCTATCTCTCCTTTCTGATTTATCTTTGATCTATCACTCAAGGACGTATCATTCTGCATGTATAGAAATTATGTTTGTGTTATGTAACTGTTTGATGTACGAAATCCTGTGTATACTCTTATTTCTTTAGAAACTATAAGATTTTCAAGAATTGCAAACTTTATCTAATAAATTCATGTTATAATTAAAGATGTAAATAAGGAAACTTAATTTAATTATATTATTGTAACGAGGATGTTACTTAAATGCCTGCAGCACATAAATGGTGAAGGATAGATGCTTCAAATAAAGTGCTGTTGTTAGGGGTTTTCCTACAGCACACAACTGATGAAGGAAGAAATACAAAATGGTTCCTGAGGTTTTGTTTCATTAAGGAGCCACAAATGCAGTTACGTTAATCAATAAAGCAGATATAAATTAATGATCGAAACAGCATTATTTTTCACGTATTGTGGTGAATTTTTTTTTTATTATAACTTCATTAAAATACCATTTTATCTAGTGATAAATAATTTAAAATGTTTAGCATAATGCTTATTTGTAATTAATTAAATTTAAGGTACGTGATATTTACATTTAACTGACTCGAAAGCTCAACTGTGCTCCCTTCCATCATTTCCCGTAAGGAGAAGCTGCGTGGGGTCGAAGGTCAAGCCAGCTGCATCCGGATCGGGCCATCTGCACTGACCATAAAACCTTCATCCTGGAGCAAACTGTCGCATTAATGTCGTTCTCTCACATCTGGAGTTACTTTTCATCGATAAATCGCTCCAGAATGGAATTTTTCTCTCACGTAACAAGTTACTTATCATGTTATCTACATATTTACTTAGATAAAACGATAAAAAATTTTGTTGGTTATCAAGAAAATTAATAAAATCACAACAACAAAAAAAAAATGCTGTAAAAAATGGAAAAATTTATGATATTTTTATTTAATTATTTTATAACGATTTTCGTATCGTTTCCTGACATCCCATGGCTCATTTATGTAAGAAAATTCTATGTGACATTGTAATAAAATTAAGAGAAAGACTTCTATATTATTACTTTACAGTGAAGACAACTTTCATCCGCATCAAAGAACGAAAGACCAACTGAGGAGTCAAACTCTTGTAATTTGTAGCGGTTGTAATTGTATTAAATATTGCAGTAATAATCATAATTTATTTATAAAACAGTTCCTTAGCATAGCGTGTCTCTTTCCTCACTTTAACATCTATTTTTTCTATCTTAGAAGCGATAAGAAGATAGCGATAACTACACATTTCCTTATCGCATTTCTTATCTTTCTCGTGTATAAAATGATAATCTGTCTTGTATCTGTTAGTTAATGTTTATGTAATTCTGTAAGAATATTAAATTTCCTTATTGAAAATAAATGTTTTTGTATTGAAACCCCCAAAAAATTTACACATATCTCACCATAATTTATCGAAAGTTTTCCCAATTCTATATCATTTATTCTCTACAATACCATAAAAATTACATAAATTAATCAATAGAGTTTTATATAATTCTTTAATTTTAAAAAAATAATAATAAATTTAGTAAACTAAACTAAACTCTTGGAGATTTGTGTTTAATTATATTTTAAATTATTTTATATAAAATCATAATTAATCTGAATTAATTAAAATTAATCCAGGATATCTCCTTTATCTGAGGACACGAAATAAAGCATAATATATTATAATATTCCTTTAATAAAATCAACAAATTGACTTCTTTGACACTTCTAATTGATTTAGTTTTAAATCTTGTTTATCACAATTAAGTGTAGATGGATGAAAATATATTATTTTTAATTGTTAAAATATGTAAATTAAGCGTTTAAATGATGAATTTATAAAGTAAGGAAGCTTATAAAATGGATAAATCTTCCTGTTAAAGATAAATGATTGATTTTTACATCTCAAACGAATCACCTTTTACTTTAATTGTAAATTTATAATTATTTTCTAATTATAATTAAATATTTTATTAAAAAATATATAAATACTTAATTTACTATGCAAAATATTATTATTATTATTATTTGCACGGTTTATTTTTTAAAAGAAATAACGAAATTTTTATTAAATTTATTCTTGCAAGTCATTAGAGAATGTCGTCCCCTGTAAAGCTTGCTTCTCTGCAAGGATTCGGAGCTCGGAGGGAAAGAAATACCCTTCGGCTGATTAATGACTTATTTAAATAATTTAACTGTTTTAAAATATTTTTATGTAATTTATTATGAATTAAATCGACGAGAAATATCTTTAAAATCATTAAAATTTATTATACAAATAATATAAGACGTTTAACGTGCGTTTAATAGATGAAGTGGGAAGATGAAGACGTGATAATCTGAGAAATTATCGCAAATTATACAACTAACAAATATATTTAATCTTTTTTCTGTTACAATTTAAGAATATTTCCTGGTTTATAAATCAAAATCCGCTTCCGAATTAATCAAATTTAGTAAATTGATAATAAAAGAATGACGATGAGACCGGAAGCTCATCGGTATTCGCCGCCATGTTTGTTCCCGAAGCGATAGATGTCATCCCTCTGGTGACAGTTTTTCTCAAACCGAAATTCAATTTTTCAGTCACGGATTAATAATTGATTTAGGCACGAAAATAATTTTTAAAGTGACTTAGAATTTATTTATAAAGGAGTAAGATTAGAAGGGGAATATATTTAAAATTATTATTTAATCCGTTATCTGTTCCTCCTTTAATCTTTCTAGATCAATTCTAGATGTTCCAGATAAAAAAGAAACATGTATTAGGAGGAATCGAAAGATAATTAAACAGAAATTTATAAATTCCACGAATGGTATGCTGTAAATGACAAAAAAAGCATTGTTTAGTAAATTATCTATCCATTTTCTCTATCTAATTACATTCTCCATGCTGTATTTGTCAAAAATATGGGCACTTCTATCGCATTTTATGATGCTCCACAGCTAAAATCATGTAATACATCGCATTCAGTAGGTCTTCTCTATCGAATACATTGCTTACAAGATGTTTAATCGAAGCGACAATCCATTTCACTCGCATCAATCTCCGCATCAGTTCAGCATCCTTCATCAACGAATCTGTTTCTGCTGTCAACAAATTGTTTTCCTTAATCAATTCTTTTCCACATAAAATGAGAAGGATGGAGAAGATGAAAATTTGTATAAGTGTTACGGAATTTACGTCATAGAGCGCGATTCCTTTGATAGTTGTAGTGACGTAGGTAAATATTTACCTAATAAAACAATAATGGCTCTATCGGAATTTTATAAAATAGGGAAGTGTTCTGATTTACTTTTACGTTCGCTTCACCTAAATCCTTGGAGGATTTTAATAATATAGAATCAAACGAAAGATAAATAATGTCGTCACGTCACGTTGGGAAACGATAGAAGCGACAGAAACTACAAGGAATAGGAATATTTTTTTTTTTTTTTGTTACTTTTATGCGGAAAATCATGGAAAAAATCGTTAAGATATTAATCGATAGACGTTAATCGCTTAAAATAGCAATTAAAAATTGAATTAAATTATACGTAAAATTCCCTAGAATTGAATATCGATCGAATTCTTAATGGGAAACGAATCGATATTCGTTAACGTTTTATGAGATTTTCGTAAATTCTAGCGATTTCTTCGTAAGATATTCGCTTTAAATTGTCCAAAAATCGAGACGTGTTTCCTTTGTTATCTAAATAAATAATAATTATCTCAAAAGATTAAATAATAAAAAAAAATTGGATACGTTAAGAAGCGCTCAACTTCATCCCATCCCTCAGCTCCAACATCATTTACGAATCTAACAGTTAAATTCTCAGAAAATATAGAAGCTAGCGTATAAAATCGACAGATGGCGACACGTAAATCGAAATTACATTTTAGTAACGTTGTATTTTTGTCTACATTCCTTCATTTTTCTAACCGGAAAGGCGAAGGAAGTTTTCGTACATCGAAAGATAAAGAGGATTTTTATCACCTGTTTCATTTCGATTTTATTCCTCTCGTGTATTTATCCTATCTCGCCACAGATGGCGACACTTCGATCAACCCACGTATCTGTCACGAGACGGGAAAAGTCACGTCGTCGTCATAGTTCTTAAGAGAAATAAGTAGCGAAAGTCGACCCGGTCTCTCCGACTATTTATTAGCTTATGTAGAAGACGTCCATTTTTCATATCTGAAAGGATTACTTCCGGATTTCCATCATTCGTGGAAAGTCCTCCAAGAAAGTGGAGAGATTTTCTGAAAGCTTCCCATGCAGAAGAAGAGTGATGCTCTTTTCTCTTCTTAATAGCAAAGGAGAGGGAACCAAGTGATTCCTTCTTCGAAATCTGGAAGATCTTCACACATTTCTAATACTTGAGATTATTTTCCAGAAGCTTTCCTCCGCATCCGGAGGAGAGAGCGAAAGAGAGAGAGAGAGAGATCTTGTTCCTTCTCCATAAAGAAACGAAAATCCTCGAAATTTTTTAAGGGGAAAAATCGCGGACCGTTATATTCTGCAACTGTTAAATCCAGAAGATTGGAGGAAATCCAGATAATCCCCTATGGCGGAAATTCCGGATATCCGATTTCTATTTTTCAGCATCCAGGAATCTCAGGAATGTATTATTTCTTCCTGTAGAAGAATGTAGCCACGCTTACAATTTAAATTTACTTTTGTTAGTTAATCTCTTCCTTGTCTTCTTTTGTTCGATCGCCAATTAACGGCCCTTCTCCTCTTAGAATCTTAGCCACTCAGCATCTTCTTCTTTAATAGTGTAGATGAGCTCTGGCAAGAGTTATCTATCACCTTCGACTGGTGAGGAGACAGTTCGATATCCCTCTAATTAGACTAAGACACAACCGTTCCGTTGATGAAGAGGATACTTGTGGCATCTGAACCAACAAGTTATACTTCAACAATCTTCAATTTTTCGGCCATATTTAATTACTAGATTATAATTAACCCGACAATGAATGCAACAAGTTTTGCATGCTGTAATCTTGGTTATCTCACGTCAAGTTTTCATAAGATTTTAATGAGAAATTACGTTCGAAACGAACAAAAATTATTGTGCCATCATATTCTTAATTTATTAAATTTAAAATATATGCTCTCCACCTTAAATTAATAGTGATTTGCCCCTGTACATCATACTTTCCCTTATAAGAACAGAGTCGTGCTCATCTATCTAACACCGTTCTTGAGAGTATATCTACGATTTTCAGCCCAATTGTATATAAAATAGTGAGCAGTAATGTTTTTTATAAATTGTAGACCTAAAAATTCTCACTGACATCTATCTGCTTGTCTGTCCTTCCTTAATATCGAGAACGGTGTTAGGTAGACGTACGGCATGACTCCGTTGTTGTCAGGAAAAGTATGATGTACAGGGGCAAGCCACTACTAATTTAATATGGAGAGCATATATTTAAAATTAAATAAATTAAGAATATGATTAAAAATTGCAGCCCGGAATTGTAACGATGACACAATAAATTTTGCTCGTTATTTAAAGCGAAATGGTTGAAGAAAGAATTTGTGTTGTAGATAGATGAGTCATTTGTGATTCTGGCGACACTGTCTGGAGATAAGGGAATCTTAAGAGGAACAGAAAGTTGGATGGTGATGGAGAATGGCTCTTCTACTTCAGGAATTTAGGTCGTTGGACTCTCCTTCTTATCCTATTAAGAGAAAGATTTCGGAAGATGTCCAAGGAGAGGGAAGACACAAGAAATAGCGGTTGTTAGTCTAACAAAGCTAATTATTGGAATTCCGTAAACTCCGAAAGCGGCCCGACTCGTAAAGTTCCTTCTCTAATTGAGATCTTAACGGTCGATATAATTGCTGGAAGCGCATTCCGACCTCTGGCATGCATCCGGGTCTCTCTAATCGAATAAATCCTCTTCGTCCTCCTCGGAATCTTCCTCCGGCACCGACTTTTCAAACGAGTCACGCTAATCACCTTTTGGAATTTTGCATTATGTAACTAATTATTAACATTCGCTGGGGGAGTTTTGCGAGTTTTCATCCTCCTCTCGACCTTCCTCCGCATCCTTAAATCCGCTCTACTTTTATGGAATCGTCTACGCTCGCAAGGATGCGGAGGAATCAGTTAACACTCCAATCACTGGTGTGTCTTTTGTTCATTTCTTGCCGTTCCCTCACTTGATATTAGCCACATTTCGTTCTTTCTTTGAATTAAAAATAATTTTTTCCCTAGTTAAATATTTATTTTGAGACAGAATATTCAGTTCTTGTTAAAGTATTCACGTGCGGTTGGGGAGGATCGTCAAGAGAAGGAGGAGGAAGATCACGAAGATGGAAAGAGAAGATTAAAAAAGAGGTGATGTAGGAGGATGCTGGAGGAGAGAAGTTTCTAATTTAGTCTGTAGGGCTGTAAATTGTTTTAATTTTTGCAGCTTTACTTTGTAAAAATTGTACTAAAAAATGATTCTCGAAAAATGAGGATCACGAAGACGGAAGGAGGTGATGGAGGAAGATGCCGGAGGGAAGAATTTTCTAATTTAGAACTGTAGAGCTGTAAATCGAGTTAATTTTTGGATGGAGAGATAGGAATTTATGTCCTCTACCAGAGGGATTCTAGGATTAAACCGAATTTCTCATTTGGAAGATGCAGCAGAGGATTAATTCCGGTTACGTGTGGTCCGGATGGAGTTACGTTTCGATCGGTATTTAGTTATAAAGCTCCGTTTTACGACGAGAGGTGACGGCTAATGGAAATCCGATCGATGGAAGAGAATCGTCTGTTCTTCGCCCCTCCCCCTAATTAAGATAATGATCGCTGTCGACCGAAAACCTGGCAATCTTTCGTGCAAATGCTTCAGGAGATTTAGCTTCATTAGGCAAAGTCGAATCGTGTAACGTTAAGAGTATAGACGAACGACCTTTTGTAAATACGCTGTAAACTTCACCCACGTGACCTTTAATTCGTATCCTTAATTCACCAACGTAGACAGCTTTACTTACATTCTAATACACTGGTTAACGTCCTCCAACGGCGGTTATTACGTAACAAAAATCAATGAGATAACCGAGAGTAATTCCAATATTTATCCTGGGATAACTCCCTCGAGCATCCTGGAAAATCTTACTCTCAAGGATAACTATAGCTTATAAATCTGAAATAATTAAAAACTTAACTGTTTATATTTATTAATTAGTAGTCGAAAAGTATAGGAACCATCCGAAATTTGATAAAACTCAAGAGGTAAATACGAATTTACGAGTCGGGAATCGAGTGATACTTAGCATCCAACTGGCTTATTATAAAGGTAACGAATTGCTACAAACTTCTTTACGTGATATTAAAATTTAACAGCGTTAGTCGTGGATACTTTCCTATAAAAGATTCGGAGAATAACGATAAATTTCAGGAGCCGAGACGAGAAACTTTCCATTCAACACGAACAGTTTTTGATATTTTGCCAGCATCTTTGCTGGATCAGCATCTGGAAACTTAATTAAAAGAACAAAATCATTTTATTTCCTTCTTACAGCGAAAGATTGATATTGTAATATTTCATTATTTATTTATTTATTTTACCTTCTTCCATGATTTCATCTCTCCTAAAACCGAAATAAATTCGTATAACGATTTACCTTCGTTAAACGAATTGTCAGAAGAGAAATTCCAATTATTTTATTTAAAATAAATTATTTAATAAATTTAAAAAATAAATGTTTTAAAATAATTTTTAATGGGACTATATTAAATTTTTCATCTATATATATATATTTTTTTTTTCTTTCTTTTCGAAGTTGAAGGATGATAAATGCGTTTAAGATAGACGTAATTCGAAGAAAGTATTTTATTTATCAAATTTCCTTCTTTCATTGAATAAAAAATAATTTTTTTTTCTAGTTAAATATTTATTTTTAAAGTCAGAATATTCAATTCTTCTTAAACTATTCACGTACGGTTGGAGGAGGATCGTGAAGAGAAGGAGGAGGAATATCACGAAGATGGAAAGAGATGATTGAGAAAGAAGTGATGCAGGAGGATGCTGGAGAAGAGAAGTTTCTAATTTTAGGCTGTAGGGATGTAAATCGAGTTAATTTTTGTAGCTTTACTTTGTAAAAATTGTATTGAGAAAATGATTCGTGAGAAATAAGGATGGAAGGAGGTGATGGAGGAGGATGCTGGAGGGATAAATTTACTAATTTAGATAGTTAACTGAGCCAAATTTCGAAAGTTGTATAGCTGTAAATCGAGTTAATTTTCGCATCTCGCAAGCTTTAATTCGTAAAAACTGTATTAAAAAATGATTCGCAGATCGTATTTTCATCTAGAAACGTATCAGGTATATGCTGTAAAGAAAAGTAACACCGTTAAAGACTGCATTAAAGTTCTACTTGTTTCCAGATTCTTTAATCAAAAAGTGAAATGGCGATAAGATAAATGGGATTTTTAAAGAGAGAGAAAAGATAAATTGATTTTCGAAAAGGTCTTTGATGGATGGAGATTGTCCGCATCGTTTCTCTTCTATTTTGCAAATTATCTAAGTAAACCGAATGAAATTTTCAATATAAAACACGGAATCGAATCCGTATCCACATGTATCGTCGCAACAATTAATTAAATTAAATATTTGAACACTTGGAGTGAATTCCGGCTACGAACACCGGAAATCGCTTTTTTTTGCATCCGAGTAACGCGTACAATGGACATAAAATAATTATATTTTGTACGGTGTTTAATTCGATACTAAAAATCGTTCGGTCGTAACAATGGCTCCTCCATTTATAATGGATAAAATCTTTCGATAAGTGCCAATCAGGAAGGTACTCGGTTTACAAGGATGGATTGTGAGCTGGAGTGTTCGATTGGTATACTCTCGTATTACCTTCCCTCTTCTGTAATTGCAAGTTCTCTCTTCACGCAATCGCTCCATTATGCTAATAATACGATCGATACAATAATATGCAACAAGAGTGCATAAAAATAAGTAGGTTGATGTAAATAACAATCGTATCCGGAGCATCACTTTGACGTACAGTACTGTACCTTTTTTTTTCGTATCCACACAGGACTGTACAATCAATTTGTATACGAATATACGAGAAAATTGAAGGGGGTGAACATCATAATTTAATATATTTAACAAAGTTTTTCCATTTAAGATTCGAGCTCTTGGTGCGGAATGTATTTTTTTTGGAGTAACAAGATTAGGGGAGAATACGAGATTTTGGATGTAAAAATTCTATATTGTGCCTTAGAAAGTGTCTAATTTGTTCCCCTTTTCTGACGTAGAAATTACGCAGACGAAGGAAATAATATTCCCTTGTCGAATATGTTACGTTAAGCGAGTTAGGTAGAAACGTCACGCGTGACGTTTTTCGAATAGTTAAAGGAGAAACTCGTTGGAACCTTCCTATTCGTGGAGCGATTTACCAAATCGATCCAACGTCGAATGAACGATAAACTACAGACTAACGTTTCGCATTTTATCGATCGCTTGGCCAAGGAAGTGGCCAAGTAGAGAAAGGAGCCAGTTTTAGTTTATTACTTCCGCATTTTAAGCTTAACGATCTTTCGAACCCGAATGGTAAATCGAAATAAAGAACGATGCCTGGATTGATGACGTCTCCTATCTTTTCCCGGAGATTCCTCTCCGATTCGGTAGCATCTTCACCATCCGGGAGCACCGGGAGCGGTGAAGATAATTCTATACGAACGTTGCTAGTGTAGAGAGATGGCAAGAAGACAATTGTCTTGAAAGAAGATCTCGCTTCTTATCCAGCATCCCGGACAAATAAATGGAAGTAAAGAGAGGGGAGATTACCAGGAAAGGGAGGAGAGACGTCTCTGTAACGAATTCTCTGACTTTCTGCGAGGAAACTACACACGTCGACAGATATAAAACGTAACAACTTCGACTAGAAAAAAAAAGGTAGAGAACGTGTTTATCGCCGGTGTGCGGGTGTGACGTCACTGTTCTTTTTTACTTTTTCTCCCTTCTGAAAGGGGAAGAGGTACTGTCGGGGTCTTTCTCTGTCCAGAATCGAAATGCGACTGCGCGGAAGAGGTTGGAGTGACGGATCGATCCGGCAATCGATAGAAGAAGTCGATTATTCTCCGGGGGACTTCCTGCTTCGGATGGAAGCTTTAACGTCCCCTCGACAGTCCACGTAATCGAAACGTGCTGCAACTCTTTCCCCAAGCTTCTCCTTCACGACATTTTCTTCTAGAAACACTTCGATCGCCTTCCTCTCGGGATGAGACGCTCGTTTGTCGTTCGGGATGGCCTCCTCTTTCACTCTCCTTTCCACATCCCTATAGGAGAGTAACTTGAAATTCATTTCCGATACAGAATTACACCCCATCGTTAAAACTCTTCCCGCAATTTTCAGCTTCCCAACCTTCTTCGATCTTTGCTCATCTTAGCATAGAGTAAGCGGCATAAACGGAGCACGCGATCTACCGGTTGAGGGATGATTATGATTTATCTAAGGAGGGAAAATAATACTGGGAAAGTTTTTGAGAATCCTACCAGAACGGAAGTTGGGAAAGAGTCTACGGGATGGCGCCACCCTCTCGTTTCTCATCCGGAGTCCGGAAACGAAGGAACGGGAACAGAAATCGTATATTTTAAGGAGTTTTAAGGAGATGGAAGATAAATTTATGCAGAATGAAGGATACGTTTGAATGAAGAATGCTGAGCTTCAGACAATTGTTCATAAATTGAGAAGAAGAGGGAGGGGAGTGAGAGAGAGAGAGAGAGGGGGATAAGAAGAAAAAAAGAAAGGAGAGGGGGGAAAGTTGCCAAGAATTTCGGAGATTCCGCATTTTAAAGGGTAATAAAAGAGAGTAGTTTTAAAGGGGGGAAGGTCGTCGGAGGTCGAGGCGATTTGTAGAGCGGCCAGAAACGTTGAGTCGGCGGAAAAACCCGGCCGTTTAATAATCCCCTTCTGGGAAATTGCCAAAAACTCGGGACGCGTTCGAAGTACAAAAAGAAATCCCTCGAGATTTTTATGGAACAAAACACAAGGAAAGAGAGAGAAAAAAAAAAACACAAGACAGAAATATTATTTCGTGTGACGTCATCCTAAACGACGTCCATCCCTCGTCTACTAAAAGCAGAATTTAATTTTATGACCGATTCAATTATTTTTGTTGGCACGTCCATGTGTCTGTCACCCGAATTAGACTCTTTCTCTCTCTCTCCCTCTCTTGTTTTTCTCTACCGGAAAAATAGGTGATGCGGGAGGATGAGACATTCTCCATCATCGCTGGCAGTGTCACGTGACACAACAGTCCATTCCATTACAGATTATAAGCTAGAGGAGGGGTGGAAAAGTCCGAGTCTGGCTCGGTGACCGTCTTTGTCGACCTACTTATCGAACTGCCGAGTTATGGGCTAAATTCCGTCGTAAGTCGAGCGGAACACTTTCCACCCCATCGACGTATACGGGTTTAAATTAAATTTCCTACCACGTTGCATCCTTTCCTCCTCCCCCCCGGTTACCAGGGAACGGAAAGAAGTCAGCCAATCAAAATGCGTGGATAAGATTAATACCCCACCGAGCCACGTGATAAATCGGATGTTGAAATATTCCTGGTGTTTAGCCCAAAAACCGCACGCGCTAGGGGTGTATGTGGCGTAATTACACGCTTTTTCCCCCCTTCTCCTTCCCGACTTATACTAATTGGGGGTTGTTAGAGATCTGATAAATCATCACTCATCCTTCACACGATGATGCGTTAACGTTTCGCTTCTCCCAAGCTCGCTCGGGGGATGTAATTACATTAATCGTTAGTCTTGACGGATAGACAGACAGTAGTAACGCACCAGAAAGTGAAGGAATTGAATCGGTTTTTTTAATTGGTGAAAACCAGTACGAACGTATCTTAACGACAGATGGAGCCTCCATCCTCTTTAGTAACAGCCAACCCCCCGCTAGCTTTCTCCCCCCTCTTGTAGGAAAATTAAATTGACCCCGTGACCCACCGTTGACCCCGTCTTCCCGCTTACTCCGGAGTGGCGGAGCGAGAAGCATTTGAAATCGGTTAAGTCACGTGCTTCGGGATGGAGGTATTCTTTCCGTCACGTGTACCGGGGCACGTTTGGTACCGTAAACCATAAAAACATTCTGTAAACGGAGGGAGAATTTATGGGAAGTAAAGATAATCCGGCATAAATTAAACAAGATGGCGGAAGTACGCGCGTGGAATGCCGGATGCTCGAGAGGAGAAAATGCTCTGTTGCGGTCCTAAACGACGATCGACCGCGCAACCACATCCGAGACTCCCTCTCCCGCAAAAACGGAGAAGTCACTCCCTCCACCATTGTTGACGAGGTGATGCGGCAACTGGAGGATGCGAAATGTTTAATCTCCATCTCCATCCTCGTCCTCGTCCACCGGATACGAGAGTTAAAGAATTCGATCGTTCGACAAAGGGTACGAACCCACGACTCGTAAAAAATATCTCAATAGGCGAACTTCACTAAAGAGCAACGTCATTGACCCTTCACCTATCCAAAACTAGGACTTTTCCTCCTCCTCCTCCTCCTCCTCCTCTTCTTGCTTCCTCCGTCGGCGCGTGACGAGAACCGTGCTCTCTTTATTTAACCAAAAAACAATCGACCTTTGACCTCCGTACGTTACGGCCGAAAGGATATTCCAGATTGGTACTGTACCTCTTCGGTGGCCGAAGGAAGTTCCGGGTCGTCATCGACCGCTTCGATTAGGATTTTGGGTGGGTGGTGGGACCGTTTCCGGAGAGGTCGTTGGATTCATCGATCGGGAGCGATCCTAAGATGAGGATAATCTATACTCGGGCGCGCATTAATACAAACTTTGCGCCTTCCGATCGATTACCCCCTCCTTTCGAATGGTATAAACAAACCTATTCGCAGCCATATACAATTCGCCTCCGACCTCTTTTCTGTCCTGTGTCTATCGCGAATTTGAAGGGAGGACGCACGTGATAATGTCTCCGAACAAGCGCGAAAATTCACGCCATGGTGGCAGTGACGTTTCAAAACGGATCGTAAGAGGAAGATTACCACTTCTCCCGCGTATCTGTGTATCAGACGAAGCAAAGGATGCTAACCTTCCAGCACTTTAAGCTACGTTAGAGAAGAAGAATAGAATAATTAGGAATAATCTTTATTTAATTATTCGAGAATATTGTGTTTTTGTTTGGATGGGGATTCTTCCTGCTTCAAAATTACGAAGATTTCCGGTGAAAGAATCGATAGAGTGGAAGGAATTCAGGCGAATTGTCCGTCGTGGGTGGCGGTATTTCCCCCTTCTCTCTTTATAAATTAGGCGAATCCTCGGGGAACCGCCGCAGAAACATTGCCGCGGCGTGTAAGCTATCCGTCTCCGAGAGAGGTCGCTGCGCGCGGACCCCGGTTCTCGTGTTGCCACCCTTCTCTTAATCCACTTTCTCGCTCGTTTATCGACGGACAACCGAGAAATTGCCCTCGACCTCTCCTCTCTCTTTTCCTTTTTCTTCTCTTCCTTCTCTCGGGGGAGGGCATTCGAATCTACCCTTTCGCAGATAAGCAATCTGACCTTCTCTCATTCAATTACTCTCTGAAAGGAAAGACGAGGATGCCGAATCGGAAGAGAAGAGCGGGATGTAAATCGGGATGAGATGGATCTGAAAAAAAGATTAAAAGGGAGAAAATTTGGAAAGATCTTCTGCGCCGGCCCCGGTCCGAGTGGGTTACGTGCTCGGACTCGGACCCGGAGGAGATCGATGGCATCGATTGTTCGACGGCCATCTTTGCGCCTTCGATCGAAAGCGTTTCGCCAGACGGGAACTTCCGCAAGGAAGAATCCTTCTCTCTTCCTTTCCCCCCCCCAGTGCCTTTCCCGAAAGGGAAAGAAGTTCCGGCTTCCATGTTCCTTCCAGGTTAGAAGAGTTATCGAGCGGACGGACAGACGAACTTTTGGCGAAAAACTTTCGCATGGTTTCATTTTAATATCCGTATGCGATTTGTCTCCCGTCTGCTCTTCCTCCCCCTCTTTCCGATCGATACCCCGCTTGTCCTGTAAATCGGGGGATGCAAATATCAAGCCAATGCTCTCTATCGGGGGTTGAGAAAAAGTTTAACGCTCGCTACCTCCGTTTCTCCACCCCCTTTCTGCGGTGATCAAATGTATACATACGAATGCTGCGGTGGTTTCGTTCTATTCTAAATGCTCTTTTATGGGGAGTATAGAGGGACTTAACGCATGGGAGAGAAAGAGAAAAATCGCGTGACGTGTCATACGTCATTTCCTTTTGCCGCTCGCTTCCGTTTAATGCGCAGTGTAAGAGAGAAGAGAAGTCGTAAATACTAATCGCGCACGGACGTGGTTTATTTATTTCCTCGGTTTATTGCCACTTTCTCTTTCCTTTTACTTCTCTTCCTCCCCGCATCTTCCGGAATTTACGGAGCTGCATCCCCACTAAAGGGAGGGAGGGACGAAGCGATAGACAAGGCTTCTACGCACGCTCGAGAGCGGGAGATTCCCCTAAAGGTAGGAGGCGACCTTTGACACCGACAGTGTTTCGTCGTCCGCGGGCGATTACCCGGGCGCGTTGTAGGAAGAGGAGGAGGAGGAGGAATGGTAGTCGTTTGGCTGTACAGTACAATCCCGAGGCCACTCACCTCGCGTATCGATTGCGTATTTCTTGTGTGTATCTCCGCACAATAGACGATTGGTAAGACTCGACTGCATCGTTTCGCCGGTCGCACGGGGGAAAAAAAGGAGGAAAAATCCCGTAATTTGGTCCTTTATCTGCCGCTCCTCTTCTTCCCTGCTGCAGAGTCATTTGCATAAAGTTCGATCGAATTAATTCTTAGCATAGTAGCTCCTCTCCCTCTCTCTCTCTCTCTGTCTCTCGCTCCATCCCATGACGAATGAGTGGATGCTGCTCTACCTCTTCCGCTCGAAAAATCGCCATCATCCTCCTTATCCGCATCACTCCTCTCTCTCTCCTGTCTTTAATTACGGGGTAAAGCCACACATTCGCCATTTTTAAAGTTAAATTTCTACCCCTTTGTACTATACAACACACTCTAAACTTGTCTAAGCAGGAAAACTCACCAATCCTTTCGGGATAGAGAGGTGTTTCGTTAGCGTGCACGTTCATTTCGATGCTTTCTATCCGAAACAGGAGACGTAAAAGATGCAGAAGGACAGTTTAAAAAAAGGGGTGTTTCTCCTAGGAGACGAGACTGATAAAGAATGGGATTGGAAGAGGGGAGAAGCGAGCGCGACGTCATCATTCACCATTCGGAAGTTAACTTATTCAAAAAAATTTTTTTTCTTCTTCTTCTTCTTGTGTAAACTAAACAAAGCGTATCGCGGGGAGTCGGGATGCAGCGACAATTTAATTAAGCCTACTTCGTACCGAGACAAACGCAGTTAATTAAATCCCCCGTCTGTAGACTACAATGGCTCTTATCTGTATAAACACTAAATGCAGTTACTCGTCCGTCCAGGTGCATCCGACTAAGACCCACCCAACTGTTCTTAATTGAAAAATCTGTCGACTTTCTTCCCGTTTCTGTTTATCTAGGGGAGAAAAAGAAAGAAAAAAACGGGGGAAAGGGGGAATCGACGTCGACATTGTTAAAAAGTTGGGCACGTCCAGGTGCAAGGTGACGACAAAATTCGTTTCTATTGACAGGTTTGCTGCCAAATCCGAGTTTTATGCGGAACGAGACGTGCATTATCGAATTTTTCTTCCTGACGACGTCAATCGACTGTTTCCTTCTCCGTTCGTCTCTACCTCTTCTCCGATAATTAACCACGTTCCCTGCTGTAAACGTGTCGAATTTCGTTTGTATCCAGGGATCTGGCGGAGTGGATGATGATGCTCTCTCTCTCCTCTTCCTCATCAACTGGAGGAATGCATCTTCCAGCTGGACGATGCGTTATTTCGACGTGGAATCCTGAGTATTATATCGAAGGATTTTTATTCTATTTTAGGAACAGAACTGGAAGGGTGCGTTAGGATTTGCGGAGATTTGAGAGGGTTACCTATAGAGTTATTGTTGCGGGTGTTAAGTAGAGCGTGGAAACAGCTGACTACCATTTGTCATATCGCATTTGTATGTTACTTTTGGTAAGAATTTGGTAAGGAATTGTGGAATTGTTTTCCAATCATAAAAGAATTCGTTCCTTAACTTAAATTTTTAGGCACGGGAAAGGAAGAGTGTTGAATTTATGCACAGGAAAGATGGAGGAGGAGAAAGAGAAAGGAGGAAGGAGGAGAAGGAGAAAAGAGGAAGGAGGAAGAGTGATGAATAAAGCAACACAACGAGATTTCTATGCTCAGGAAAGATGAAGGAACAGTGATTAATAAGACAACACAAGACTTTTAGGAGCAGGAAAGGAGGAGGAGTGCTGAATAGGACAACAACACAAGATGCTTCTGGAGGGGACTTTTCTTTATTAGGCTGTTAAACACGCCAAGAAAACCCGTCGGTGAGGCGCAAACCCAACTACCAGTGGTTTTATCCACTCGGCAACCTCATTCTTTCACGCTCAGACACAAAACACACCATTTTATAGTAAAATTTTCATTTATATTACTTGTAGAAAGATGCTTTTCTCCATTGTTGGCAATTAACGTTTGAAGATTCGGATAGTTAAAAGAGAATTGTTCAAGTAGTTTCAGGAAGTCACCCTTCTACTACCATTTAATTAGGAAATAAACTCCGGTTTTTTCTTACAAACAGCAACGCCGGCTCTCGAATAAATTCAAAGACTTTATTAGAAAAGATGCAATTTCTAATCACAAAGTTCGACACTAATAAGACCCGTCGAATGATTTAAAGAAAGAACCACCACACGTTTAAGTAGAAACAAAGCGTGACAGAAAGCTCGTCCCCTCTTCATAAAACGGGTTGATTAAGCTTATTTCTTAGACCCAGTTTTGGAAGATGCCGTTGGACTGTTTAATGATGAATTGGTGGGGTGAAGGGAGAAAAAAAAAAGAATGTCGAACACGTGAAGGAAGATTGGATAAGGGACGGTGAGAAAACAAGGAAAGCTAACGAATTCGAAAGCGCCAGAAGGAAGAGAAGAAGGAAAGAAGAATCTTTGGAAGGTATTTAATCGACCGGTTTGTACTGGAACACCAGCTACAATCCCAAGATTAAATTTTACGAATACCAAAGTTAGAAGTTGTTGAAAACAAGAAACGGGATGAGGGAAAGGATTTGCAGCATCCCTCTCTTCGACAGGGGATGCTGGAGATGTCTCCTTTTCTATCATTTTTAAAAATAAATCGCTTTAAATAAGTAAAAATTAAGATTTGACCATTCAGAGGAGAGGTCACTCGATAAATTTCATTCATTAAAACACAAAAAATCAGCCGAATATTTCGTTGAAAATTATGGAAAAAGTAATGAGGGAAGATACGCCATTTTCTTTTTCGATCGTAATTAAGAAAAGGATTTATTTATTTAGAAAATCTTCACGCCTATAATTCATTTACAAAACTAGAAAATATCCCCCGATATAAAGCTATTTAAATCGTTTGAATTATTATTATTTTTTTTTTTTTTTTTTCAATTCCCAAGATTAATTCTGTCTTTATAAATTTCTCAGGGGGTAGAAAAGAGTTTAATCTTTCCTAAAATAAAAGTAGGATTAAAGGAATTATCGTTTGATCGGGGGATCTTCGATTGCCACTGCATTAGGTCGGACATTGGGTACAATCTAAATCGATACTTTCCAAGTTAACGCCGTCTCTTTCCATCGAAACGACGTCACGGATTCTCTCCTAAATCCTACAATTAAACATTATTTATAACGTAACATCTTCCTCCTCCCATTTCCGAGTTTTCCTCTCGTTAAAAAAAAAAAAATCTTTAATTGCTCTTCGTTATCCCGAGATTATTCTCTCTCGTTACGCACTAAGCGGGACCCTCAATATAAGCCTGAAACGTTTACTAAATCGCGACTTTCCTCCTCATCCATACCAATCTGTCGTGTGGTATAAGAAGAGCAAATCTTATCCCAAAAGGAGCATTATTTCGAGGTCCTCCACGGATTCTAAACGACGTTTAATTACGTTAAAACGTTTATAGGGGGAATAAATTTTGCTCGTGTAATTTCCTTCGTCGTCTAACGTCCAGACACGTAACTCGGATACGAGTGTAAAGTACTTAGCCTCGTATAATTACGTACGGGAATAAATGATTAAATAAATATCCTTACAACAGGGAGGATGCTGAACCTCAAATTTGGACTTTGCTTGGAGAAATGTCTTTCGATCTTTATCCCTGATCGATAACCTTTCCCAAATAAATGAATTTATTTAAATATTCATACTAGATACACAATTACTTCCATCGATCTCACCCCCCTTATCGATCTGACACTATTTATTTTTCTATTCTTTAACATTGGTCGGAGGTTTAAATTATTATTTATGACCCAGGATAATTCACGTGTTGTTTGGTAGTGTTTTAACAATTTTCGGCACACGATTACTTGTAAAAATCGGTGTTATTTCCGTACGTATTTTATTATTTAAAAGTGGAGGATTCAAGGAAACTTTTAGGATAATCTTGGTGATGCGGAGAAACTCTGCGTGCTGCAATGGAGGGAGAGAGACCTTTTCAAACAGTTGTCAAAGACAGATACTCTTAAACGAATATTTTTCTATAAAAGGGAAGGATCCAATTTTAAACTCGACGTTTCCTACCCCTTCGTTCAAAGTTTCCAGCTAACAAATGACGCAGACCACCAAAGGAGTTTCTTCCCAATCTCCGCGTAACAATAGATTATAGAGTAACTCGATACTCGATTATAAAAATTACTTTCTTTTTTAAAAAAAAGGAGTAAATCCTCGTGTGTTACACTTTTAATATTTACAGAATTATTATTTTTTCGCGGATTTATAACAGTAAATCATTAATAACTTCTAACATTTCGTAGCGGGGGGTAGTTCTATGTCGCGTGAGAGAAGTCGCAATCTATCACCTTCTCCGTATATGTGTTAACGTGGTTTTAAAAGCATCTTGTGTATAAATACACACGCACACACCTATACAGTGTGCAGTTGTGCTACTCAATCCCTGGAGTAAAATTCCTAAATCCTTTTAGAAAGAGATCTAGCGACAAACGACAGATGATCCTCCCTATCTTTCCATTCCGTCCATCCTTAACCACCAAAATTTAATCACTCCAACCCCTCTAACACATAAACCTCCCTGTGAAATTTCAGAAAATTAAGACAAAGGGAACGGGAGTTATTAAGCTACGAAGTAGAGAACAAAATCGTGCCCCTTTATACAGTAGCATCCATACATACAGGAAAACCCCCAAATTTTTTGCATTTTTCTTTTGTTATTATACGACAGAGTGAGTAAAAGAAAACGAAAATATAGCATTTGACACTACTAACGTCACATAGGAGTTAGATAATTAATTTAAGGGTTTGAAAATTGTTAGGGGTGAAGCATCAATGGTTACTGTACATAGGAGTAGAATACAAGCCGATTTTCATACAACGAGAGTGTTTCCGAGTTAATTTAAATTCAGAGTTGCATAAAAGACACGATTCTGCAACACTGTGTCATATACAATAAGCGAGTCTCGAGCTAGAGATAGAGGAATGACGCTTTCATTCTGGTTTCCTCCTGTTTATCTGTCTCGTATTGTGGCATTTGCGTGGCTGATGTAAATGAGTTGGTCCTGGAGAATTTTCCTACAAATTAATTTTCGGATTGGGGTCCACGGTGACGAGTTAAATTCCTACTTATCTGTAGGGTGCAGATTTAAGAAAATAAATTAGAAATTCTTCCGGTGTTATTCTTCGAGATTTACTTTAAAATTTAAATTCGTACTGTTATAATTTCTGAATTGGTAACGCAGACCGTTAATTGTATATCGTATTAAGTGTGAATTTCCAGATAGGAAAAGACAGAGAGATGAGAGAATGAGAGAGTAAAGAGAAACAAGAGAGAAGTAGATGAACGGAGAAAAATAAAGAAGAAAAAAGAGAGAAAAGATAAAAGGGGAAGAGAGAGAGAGAGAGAGAGAGGAGAAGGAGAATGAAAGTAGAAAAAGTAAGAGAAAGACAAAGGGAATAGAGAGAATACAGAGAGGAGAAAACAGAAAAACAAAGAAAAAGAGAGATAGATAAAAGACAGAAGAGAGAAAAAGAGAGATTGAGATAAAAGAAGAAAGAGAACAGAGAGGAGAAAGCAGGAAAAGAAGTGAGAAAAAATAGAGAGAGAAAACAGAGGAGAAAATAGGAAAAGAAGTGAGAAAAGATAGAGAGAGAAAATAGGAAAAGAAGTGAGAAAAGATAGAGAGAGAACAGAGAGGAGAAAATAGAAAAAGAAGTGAGAAGAGATAGAGAGAGAACAGAGTAAAAAGAGATATAGAAGGGAGGAGAGAGATAAGTGAATTTTTTCACTTCTCTCTCTCCTCCCTTCTATATCTCTTTTTACTTTGTTCTCTCTCTATGAGGGAGGGAGAAAGTAATTTTTACATCTATAAACCTTAGAAGCTACGACCCTCTCAAATTATAAATTCCGTATAGAGAAATCAATAAACTTATAGAGTAGAAAAAGTATCGTGTCAAGAAATAAGTAGGGATGCCCGAGAGGCAAATCTTACACTTATTCTCTATGGTTCAAGCTAGATATAAACCTAAATATATAGTATATTAACATACGAAAACGTGGAAGAATAAAAAAGCTAATGTTTCATTTTCTGTCGCATCACCGAAGGTTATTGTGTTTACTTAAATCTAACTCCTAATATTACCACGTGAAAAAATTTCCATTATTCCATCACACACGATTTAGAAGTGCTAATTATTATGTCACACAACAGAGAAAGGCACGAAGAAACTCGAATTTATTATTCATTCGAAGACACAATCGATCAATGTAACTGTCAGAAACTCTTACGATAATATCGTCGACAGAATTAGTGTAATATTTATAGAATACGTCATAAAACTAACGAATAATTCTGTTTGGGGGTACGTTAAAGGTTAAAATCATAATTACTGTGTTATATTTTGTGAGTGACATCTCTCGTAACGCGTAACCAATGCGTTAAGTAGCTTATAAAATAGAAAATTTAGCAGTTACACTGGAATATTTCACGAGAAACTCGGCTGTTACGGTGTGACTACGATGGTAATTAAGTTATAAACTTTGAACGAAATCAATCTTGTGAAGGTGAAGGCATAAAAAATACACTTTGCATCCTATAAATCAAGGGAGGGAGGATGCAATTCATTAATTTTGTCACTTACAATCGAATTATTTTTACATTTTTCTGGCCAAAGATTCGGATCAAACAGTTTCAACTAGCTTTTAAACTGCTCCATCATCGCGCGAGTTTATTCAGAACAATTGGGTTCGGTACTGGGACACTGTGTAATTTATGTGTTCATTAATCAACGGTCGTAATTCCTGGATGATACTTATCATCTTTAAATAAATATTACGGAATTTAACAGCTATTTTTAATATCTACACTATAGCAAACACTTTAACTTTCCAGTTGTTATATATTAATATAACAGGAAAAGTATGGCGACTGGTCAAAAAAAAAATGACCCATCAAGACTTTTATATTGTATTTTTGAACTTGGGGACATCGAAACGTCCAGAAATGCAAACAAAATTTGAGAGTTTTTCTGTATGTATTGTGTCCACACACATAAAAATGGCAATACAATCGGGGCACGATTTTGTTTACTAAACTTCAAACGTTAATAACTCACGTGCCCGCCGACAAAAATTTCTGAAATTTTGCAGGGAGGTTTGCGTATTTGATGATTTGACGCTGTTAAAGTTTGGTGGTTATAGGTCAAGGGGGTGGAGAGATAGAGGGGCCGAACTTAAACTTTTACTCGTTATTAGCATATATAATTGTTTATAAAATTCCTCCTTACTTAAAAAAATTATGCTATTTTATAATAATTAATTATATAAAGCGTTTTATTATTCAAATCGCATAATAGATGGCGTCACGCGCAATCTTAGTTATTGCCGGAAAAGTTAGGCAACTGGTTGCTGCAGTTTTATTATTATTGATATTATTATTATTTTTCTATCTATTCGAGTGTATTTGCTGAAGTCCTGTTCGGAAATAATTGAAAAGAACGTTTGAAAACACCTAAGAAATAAATAAAAAATTTCGCTCGGTAGTAAAGTTAAATAAATAAATGTTTAATTTTTAAACAGGGCCTTATCAGACGGGACGTTGTTTACTCTTTACAAAATGCATTAACTTCATATTTCAAACGTTGTTTTTTTTTTTAGGATGATGCACGAGAAGAATGGCTCCATTACGTCATAAACTTAACAAAAATGCGGTGAAGGTGAGGACGTAAAAAACTGATTCTAAATCCGGTAAGTCGAGGGATGGAGGAGGCAATTTTGTCATCCCCATAATCGAGTTATTTCTACATTTCCTGACAGAAGATTCGAATCAAAAAGAGGGGCAATTCGATCCTAAACTGTTCCATCATCACGCGAATTTATTCAGAACAATTTGGTTTTTAAGGTTTCCTGAAAAATAAATAATTACGAAGCTATAAAATTCCTTAAAATATAAAGAAATTAATGGCTTAAAAGTAGAATAAATTGCTGCACAAACTTTATAAATTAAGGAAGAGGCGTTGAGTACGATGAGTTGAATAACTTTCCCGGTAATAACGTTAAATTACTTGTGGCGCCATCTGTTATGCGATTTTATTTTAAAAGCTTTTACATTATTATTATTATTATTATAAAATGGTAAAAGATTTCATTTCGAGGGTAGAGGGGAGTTTTATAAAATTTGTAAATACTAATAACGAGTATAATAATCTTCGTTATTTCTGACCCCTTTATCTCCCCATCCGCTCGATCTTTAACCACAAAAATTTAACAGCATAAAACCCTTTTATATTCAAACCCACGTGCAAAATTTCAAAAATTTTCCTCGGCAGGCACGGGAGTTATTAAGCTTCAAAGTGGGGTAAACAAAATCGTGTACCCCCACAGAAACATTCATATCTAGAAACCCCCCAAATATTTTTGCATAATTTTTTAAAGGTAACTTTTTGACCCCATCGCGTTACTTTAACAGCCGGGAAAATGTTTAAAAAACGTAAAATTTCAACGTTTTTTTTTTTACAGGGAACGGCGAGAAAAATCATCCGTATAACACATAAAATCGCTTTTTATACCTTTGATGGAAGTGTTGAACACAAATACCCCACTCCCCCCATCAGGAACAATAGTTATTGACAATTTAATAACATAATTGGCACGAATGAAAAGAATGAGAAGAGATAAAACGAGATGAAATCAGCAAACACTTCCCTCTTTCACGGAATTAATGGAAAATTAAGAACAAACACGCTCCAATAATAATAATAATAATAATAATTTGTTTAGACAAGAAACGAGGAAACGTTTTAGAAGATTGGCCGGGCCGAAGAGTTAAAAAGATAATTTAAGTGTTAAAATTTTTACTCGGAAATCTCGTTCGATAAAAATTAAATTATGTTAAATGCGACGATGTTTATACACTAATTTTAGTGTAATTATAACAAGCGAATAATCATGAATATGTTAAACATTGGAGACGACAGAGACAAGAGAAAGAGAAAGAAATTATATATATATATATAAATTAATATTTATGACGAACGTAGGCGGTCCTCTGAGATATTTTTAAGAGAGAGTGCATTAAAAATTATTAAAGTTTTAATATCTGATCAGTTCTCGGTTTACTAGAAATGGATTTCATTGGAGAACGATATTTGACGTATTTTAAAACGCCGAACGTTAATTGGAAGAGAGAAATTGACGTATTTCAAAACATCGAACGTTAATTGGAAGAGAGAAATTGACGTATTTTAAAACGCCGAACGTTAATTGGAAGAGAGAAATTGACGTATTTTAAAACATCGAACGTTAATTGGAAGAGAGAAATTGACGTATTTTAAAACATCGAACGTTAATTGGAAGAGAGAAATTGACGTATTTTAAAACATCGAAACGTTAATTGGAAGAGAGAAATTGACGTAATGTTAATCTTCGAATGTAATTGGGTGAGAGAAATGAGGTAATTTTAATCTTCGAAGTTCGATTGGAGGATAGAAATTAGAGTAATTAACCTTCGGACTTTAATTGGAGGAGATCAATTGACCAGTTTTTAATCTCCTAATGTAATTGGAAGAGAGAAATTGACGTAGTTTTAACTTTCGAACTTTAATTGGAAGAGAAGAATTGACGTAATTTGAATCCTTTAACCTTCTTTAACTCTTGGATTATGCATAGTACGACCTATGTTCGTGAATATTTTAAATTAATTTATTCTTAATCATTTTCCAAATTTATGATCTTTAATATTATTCGTCTCGTATAATACTAGAATGGATTAATACCGAGAAAATTTGCACGTATTTGTCACTAAATTGGAAACATTTGTGTCAAATCTCGACAGAGAATTAAATATTATTGTTACGTAGTACGTGACGCAATTTTAATGATAGAAGGGTAAACTAATTGCAATAACACGATAGAAATTACGTAATTTAATGTAATAAAATTATCTTAATTATAAAAAATTATCCTGAATATTAGCGAAGGATTATCGGTTAACTAATTTTTGCATGATTTAGTGGAGTGGCGGGCGAGTTAAATTATAGCTTTCTCCTTACATAACGCCTTAAATTAAATTTCTAAATAGAGAAATATATAACCAAACCGCCGTTTAGAGGTAGCCTTTATTGGGTGGTGTCCGTTCTTTGAGGTTAGACTTTATACTAGAAAGAATTATCAGAGGGGCAATTGTTAAGCAGGGAAGAGATCGATACCAATTAATTTAAATTAAATAGTTAAAATTCAATAAGTGTGTTGAGGAGTACCGTGATTAAATCTATGGTAAATACAGCCATGTAACTTTTTGTGAAAGTAAATTACCAAGTAAATAGCATCCTATTCTAGTTATTTTCTGTAGACACTCTATAGGATGCAGATAAAGTTATTTACTGAGGAGGTATGGACGAAGCTCTTGTATTAACATATCAAATGTTCCCATTTGGAATCTGATTTTCCAAGTCGATTGTTACCCGAAAGTATGTTCTATTAAGGCACACCTTTCGGTGATAAGAGATTTCGTGTTCTATTGATTTTTTTATTTCTACTGGGGGGGTGAACAAACACTAAAATAC
This sequence comes from Centruroides sculpturatus, assembly GCF_000671375.1. Taxonomy (NCBI): domain Eukaryota; kingdom Metazoa; phylum Arthropoda; class Arachnida; order Scorpiones; family Buthidae; genus Centruroides; species Centruroides sculpturatus. Next base: position 40,701 of record NW_019385400.1, read on the forward strand.
AGTGATATGCCGAGGGGGGAAGGACTTTTTACGTAGCGAGTTCTCCTGGGAGGCATCCCCGAAAACGCCACGTGTAGAGGCGCAAAACCACGACCAGTGTCAATCCCGAAAGACAGGGAAAGCCTTCGTTCACCCCAACAAATAGAAGTCAAAATGGAAGCTGCAAGAGTCAAAATGGAAGCTGCAAGAGCATTCTTCGGAATGAGACTGCGAATTTCTGTGACAGGATAAAGAAGATGTTAGTGTGAAGGTCACCTGGAGGTCACGTCACGATACAAAAGGAGAAAGAAGGGGGAACTTATCTTACTGGCGTCAAATTACTCGACCTTATTCTTCCGTGTTAAAATATCTTTAGACAAAGCGTCACGTTTAACGTGCAAAGTGGTCGTCACTCTGTGGGGCTTCCCATTCAAGTGGAGCGGAAAATTGGAAAATTGCATTAAACGTGTTACGTGTAAGGGAAGAAAAAGGCTGACGTGGTCTTCCTCTGTTAATTTCTACGATGACAGCGCCATCCCTCGTAGACAACGGAAACTTTGTAACGACCATTAATTTCGGGATTTTCTCGTCGTCGTCACTAATTCATAAAGCCAGTTTTTTTCCGAAGTGTAAAGAGAAAAATAGGAAAGAAAAAAAAAATCCTTAAATATTAATAGTCGTCGGTAGCAAAACTTTATCTGTTATAAATCTGTAGCATTCATAATTTACCCTTCCAGATAGATAAATAAATATATAATGTTTTTAGATCATTCGATATTTTCAGATTTTTGCCAATCTTCCACCCTCATCATTTATATAAATTACACTTTGAAACATTCTTCAAGCTCCTCTCTCTTGTCTGTAGGTTCTTCTTGTCTTAAAAAACATATTATTTTTCGAAAAAAAATAAAAGAAAAGTCGAACCTACTTTGCTGTGTACCAGGAAATTCCATTGATCTTGACAACCGAGATACATCTTAACTGCATTTACTTGCCGCATCGGAATTTTGTAGAAAACATCGCGTTATGGCATCGACAAATTTCTTAAAAATCAGAATTGTCATCTAACAAAACGGAAAAAATATATATTTTTTCTAAAGATACACGTGAAAATACCAATGGATCTTTATTTTCCGTGCACCAAATTGAAGCATCTCTGTAATGCCCAACAGTAGTTAAGTGTATAAACCACTCGAAGATTCGTGTGTTCCTGCCTGCCACGTGGAATTTACCGGCTTTTCTTTACGTAAACAGGGTCCAGCTTCACGTAGAAATGTCAACACGTGGAGTGCAACGGGCTTTATCCCATTACTCCACCCCTTTAAGGAGGTACCCTTCTACTACGAAAAGATACAAGACGTGTAACGTCTACAATTATATTTCATGTATATTGAATGTCAATTACTTGATAGATCTGTAGGAGATGACTAGCAAAAATTGTCATTGGCTAATCTAACGTTACATCGAGGTTGAGTGACGTAAAATTGTTTCCTGCATAAATTACGAAAATTGATAAGCGCATTTAACAATGGAGTAATATACCATAAGCTTAATTTAATTCTATAAAGTATGAGAAAACGGTGGACAGTAGACACTAGTCTGGTGTAGAAGAGGCACTTTAACACGTTCGCACTTTCTGACGTAACTCAGAAATGCACTCCTCTAGTGAAAGGAATTTCGAAACTCTTCAAATTCGATAATTCCTCAACAATGATCTCGATTATCGTTAATTAATTATCGCGAGTCTCTGTTAAAATGTTGAATTCGTAGCAACAAATTGTGTATTACTCGTACACACGAAGAGAAATTAATCAAAGAAATAGTAAATAAATTACACAATTTTTAATCTATTTAATTTGAAATATATGCTTTCCATCTCAAATTAGTAATGTCTTGCCCCTGTACATCATACTTTCCTGCTAGAAGTAGAGTCGTGCAGGTCATCTATATAACTCCTAAATGGCAATTTTCAATTAATTTTCCTTCCACTCTGCTTCTTGTTTCCTTATATTTTTTCAGTTTTTATATCATCCTCGTCCTCGTCTATGAAGTCTTTTTCTGATATATCAAAGGGGGGTGAAGTTTCGCCAGCTGTTACGAACAGCTGTCGCATCATGCCCCTCGCATTGTTGCGACTTGCTCCCATCATTGTTTTATGTTCTCTTTTCGAAACGAGCGTCCATAACGGTTAAAAACAGCAAGGACAATATTAAGGACGGAAAATATTTTTTAACTATTATATAAATCATTTATATACACCGCTCTTATTGGTGAAAGAAAACCGTTAACCTCGGGCACCCGCCTTCTAAATTAATGGTTTCACTTAATCCATATTTATAAAGTTTTCTTTATAGAATACCTCACTGTAAACCCGAAGGAACCCGAGTTAGAACGTATAAATGTACTGTATTGTACATTCGTCCCTATACAGTGCCAGTATCTAAGACGTAGCTTCAGAGTGACACAGTACAAAAACGTACATTTACTCTGTTACAGACTGGTAGATCGTACCATTATCTGTTCTGTTATTACAGTTATTGATGTAGCAATATGCCTGGCGTGATTTAGGATGAGATGTCATCAACATCCGGGAGAAGATTCAAATTTATGGCTCCCTCGATCCTTGGATCATACTCTGTTTGATTTAAAAATACAGTTTATGTGTCATATTTACTTGCAAATATTGAAACTATCCGAGCAAGTATGAGGCGAGCAAGTTAGAGAAGTTACACATGAGAAGTTCTGATAAAGAAATTTCTCTCTAAATATAAGAAATGATGGTTGTTCTGTGTGTAGAATTACATTATTCAGGTGTATTGATGAAATAATAACAGAAAAACATTCAAAAGTCTAAGTGTCAACGTGGATAAAACATTGGCACAGTCAGTAGAGAATTCGGGACTGACTGTGCCAATGAAGAGCTCGTAGAAAGTCCTTTTCTTTGCAGATCGTTCGTGTGTTACCATGAAACCAAGCCTATATTTTTCCATATGATAGCTGCTTTGGGGGTCCGAGATCAAAAGAATTTCTAATGGGAATTCTAATCCGGATATGTTGGTTTCTTGCTTCAACAGCTACCATTGAAGGCACGGCTTTCAATGGTAGCTGTTGAAGCAAGAGACCACTAGTGACCGAAAACTAAATAAAACCTTTGAACACTGGTAATTAGTCGGGATTTCGCGACTGACCAACGGGCTGGGCAGTTTCTCAGGTGTTCTTCGCGTGTCTAACACCTAAATAAGAACGGAATTTCCATTGAAAACCCTCTCAGGAAGCATACACGAAGAAAATTCGGAAATTTTCATGGAACATGGAACTATGGGAATTTGTTATTATATCTTCTATAAAAATCGAGTTTCCAAATTTTAATTGCACCCCTCATCATTTTCATTATACATTATACATCAAGACCAAGTTTCTTTCCTTAGTACTCAATTTTACAGAATAAAGTTTCATGCCAAGTTATGGTGTTAAAACGTCTCATTCTTCATATTTCCACAACACCAAAGCATTATAATCACTTCCTTGTAAGAAAAGAGAAATAAGAAGCTCGTACATTCATCATACAGCAGTGATATTTATAGTGCAGACATCACTGGTATTTGATTAATGCCCAATTACTTGAACAGCAACTCGCTGTGTTATCCATCTTACCAGAACACACGAGTGAATGACTTCAACCGTTCGATTCATTTATATTACACTGATTTCTCTGAAATCATCCATGTTTAAGTTAGAAATCACCCATTTACCCTTTTACATTTGTGAATTTGTTTAATTCTTTGCTTGGTGTTAAGCGTTGAGTGACTCGGTTCCTATTCCATGTCTGTTTGATACATGCCATTTCCTGGTAGTTTGGTCGCGATTTGTGCCTCGCCACATGGATTTTACTAGGTTTTTTCACGTGTCTAACACCATTATTACACAGAAATTCCTTCAGAAGGCACTCTTTTTGGAATATCTCCCATATGTTGCAATTCCTCCTGGAGGCACCCTTTCTAGAAGATTGTCCACGTGTTGCATTTCCTTCGGGAGGTACCCTCGTTGCAAGATCTCCTGTATGAAAACATTTACATTTAACTCTGTATAAAGTTAAAAGGAAGTCTTCTTTGTCCATATTTAAGAAGTCGGTGGTAAAAAACTGTATTTTGCGTGCTTTCAACTGACGAATCGCTGTCTCTCTAATGCAGGTTTTCCTCTGTAGTTTGTCGTGGTTACCATGTAACAAACTAGTTACAAACTATACACCAGGAATATAACGGAAATAGTTACGCGTTACGCAACGAGAAATGACTTTTCCGAACAAGAATAATGAGAGATTTTTTAGCAACGTTACGGTAATAAAATAAGTGAAACACTTGAATAATAAATAGTGGTCCACTCTAATACGTTAAACCTCGGTTAGCCGGACTAAAAAATTCATTTCCATTAGTGATAATAAGAAAATTAGATTTAACGGAAGTCCGGCCGAAAAAAAAGGGGGAAGTAATCAATAATTTGGGGTATTTCTTTCACTCTTTTTGCTCTGTGAGCACTAAATGGGTCTTTTTTTTTCATTCTGTCGTGGGTTCGGTGGCAAAAAATCGTTCTATGGCAGGATTAATGGGATATTGCAAAGGGGTCTCACTCGATTAGGGTGGAATTTCTACGGGAAACTGCTCCCTATTTAGCTGTTATACGTGAGAACACTGAAGAAAATCTCTGGCGAGGTGTCAATCCTCAACTATAAACCCCTATTTTGTCCAATAAATGGTGGACAACATTGGAAAAACGGTGCATTCTTCCTTCCTGAGAGAACTTTCTATGGGAAACCTTCCCTAATCAGGTGTTATACGTGAGTAAACCCAAGAAACCGGTTGGTGAGGTGCGAACCCGCGACTATCTACAAGTGTTTTCACTAAACGCTGGTGGGCAAGATCAGAGGAATGGCACAATCTTGGCAAAATGCCAACTGGGGACGTATTTGCTCGGGGTGGTTTACAGATTATCAAAGAAAACTATCTGTGGGATGTTATAGAATACATTTTAAAGATAGCGGGTGTTGGGATTTGAAATTTATAACGGTATTAATGCAGTCATTACCCACAAAAAAAAGGTGGAAGAGATTTTGATTCGAAAGGTCTTTGCAAAACGTCAAATTAGAGGAGGGAAGTTTACTTAAAGCAACGTTTACACGTAATTAATGATAAAGTTTATCGACTGCGAAAGAATATTTTTATATTTAAAAAGAACAATGAAGGCGATAACAAAGTGCGATGCGAGTAATAAATTTGAAATAAAAGGGTGTTGTGACAGTTTGGAGAAATTGCCGAGATGATAGAAAGTCCTTAACAGGCTGCCTATTTATCCTGGCGGGTGGTCTTATCTCCCGTTGCAACTAAATACCAGTTTCTCTGTTACTCCTTTCGCGCGGAGGTCGAATATATGAATCTCGTTAAAATACTCTTCTATTGTAAAAAAAAATATATTCAGTAACGAGTTGCTTAACTTTCCCGGTAGCGATTCCTTTTCCTTTAATTTGCCATAAAAAGGCTAACGGTTACGCCTACGTTACGCCTGTAATCTAATCTAAGCGTAACGTCGAATTAAACGAGTGCGAGATTAGATAATGGGAGTGAAACGTTGTATAAGTTACTGATGTCTAAACGTAACCGAATCTGGTATGTGTCGTTGCGGGAAATGCGGAGGGGATTTTGGAAATGCAAACACAGAAAATACAGTTTTATTTGCGGTTAAAAAGTGTAGTTTATCGAGCAAATTTTGCAAATTTGTCAGACCTAAAAGGCAGTATCACACTATTTATCGACATCAGGTTTTACGCTTTCAGAATCAAGTTCAATTCTACATCTTGAGATCTATTTGCACTAACATTCTGAGCATCCATTTGAAGTACTCCTACATCATTTTCCTGAGAATTTAATTGCAGGGCCGTACATTATTCTCCTGATCATCCATTTGCAGGACCGTACACTGTCATTCTGAGCATCCATTTTCAGTACACCTAAATCATCCTCCTAAGCATCCATTTGCAGGACCATACATTATCCTCCTGAGCATCTATTTGAAGGACCGTACACTGTCATCCTGAGCATCCATTTTTAGTACACCTAAATCATTCTCCTGAGCATCCATTTGCAGGACCATACATTATCCTCCTGAGCATCCGTTTGCAATACCTGCTACAAAGTTTTCTGTATAACAGAATATCTCATACTAATAAAATACTTATTGTTTTCAGCGCCAAAAACGCCCTAGCGGTTAGTTTCGGTACTAATTTCTTATACTGAAATATTTTCCTCACGTTCTAAACAAATTTCATTCCATTTAAATTGCTAAAGACTCTATAAAACGTGGAATTTAATTACGATCATCGGAGAATAAACACCTATTGTATACATCAACATGTAAATTAAATAAATCGAATTCTGATATGTTGTATTTAAATTATTTTAAATAGAATATCATTCAGGCAAATTTCCGTGTATAAATAATAATTTTGCAACGAGAAAATAGATAATTTAGGCAGATAATGATGTTTGTAGTAAGTTCATTTGTAGGTTGTATTTGATGCAACCATTGTAAAAGGCACGTACTGTACTGTACAGTACAAAAGGATCTTCAACTAGAATATAATTAAATTACATACAAAATGCATATATATATATCATATAATAAATGGAACAGATCTGCTGAATATTTATTATTTGAATAAAGAAATAAATATTAATTATACGTATATAAATTATCATCCATTACTTCTGACATCGATGATAATTGAAAATCCTTAGAGAATTTCTATCGATTTTATAATATTATATTATTAATTAAGTGAAAATTTATATTCGTAAAGACGTTTTGGCATGATATTTCTCTTTTGTTTTTGCCAACATTGAAATTTTATATGATAATATGTTAAAAATTAAATTTAAAATAAAAAAAAAGGAGAATTAAAATCGTTGGAGCAAAATTGTGTTAAGAGAAATCGATGGTAATGGGGCTCATCTTATAGTTTTGTAAATGGGTTTGGTTTCGTTTTGATGGGTTACGGCGATGCAACATGTTGGCAAAGTAATGGGGTATCCCTCTGTAGATGTCAAGAAAGTGCCTCCCAGAAGGAATTTCTGTGAAGTGCTTTTCTTGGCAGATGCCAAAGAGGTCCTTCTCTGAAGGACTTTCTACAGGGTACCTCTCTTGGAGAGGAAGATGCTAAGTAGGCCCCTAAGAAGGACTTTCTATAGGGTACCTCTCTTGGAGAGGAAGATGCTAAGGAGGCCCCTCTATTTTGTCCAATAAATGGTGGACAACATTGGAAAAACGGTGCATTCTTCCTTCCTGAGAGAACTTTCTATGGGAAACCTTCCCTAATCAGGTGTTATACGTGAGTAAACCCAAGAAACCGGTTGGTGAGGTGCGAACCCGCGACTATCTACAAGTGTTTTCACTAAACGCTGGTGGGCAAGATCAGAGGAATGGCACAATCTTGGCAAAATGCCAACTGGGGACGTATTTGCTCGGGGTGGTTTACAGATTATCAAAGAAAACTATCTGTGGGATGTTATAGAATACATTTTAAAGATAGCGGGTGTTGGGATTTGAAATTTATAACGGTATTAATGCAGTCATTACCCACAANTTGACGTATTTTAAAACATCGAACGTTAATTGGAAGAGAGAAATTGACGTATTTTAAAACATCGAAACGTTAATTGGAAGAGAGAAATTGACGTAATGTTAATCTTCGAATGTAATTGGGTGAGAGAAATGAGGTAATTTTAATCTTCGAAGTTCGATTGGAGGATAGAAATTAGAGTAATTAACCTTCGGACTTTAATTGGAGGAGATCAATTGACCAGTTTTTAATCTCCTAATGTAATTGGAAGAGAGAAATTGACGTAGTTTTAACTTTCGAACTTTAATTGGAAGAGAAGAATTGACGTAATTTGAATCCTTTAACCTTCTTTAACTCTTGGATTATGCATAGTACGACCTATGTTCGTGAATATTTTAAATTAATTTATTCTTAATCATTTTCCAAATTTATGATCTTTAATATTATTCGTCTCGTATAATACTAGAATGGATTAATACCGAGAAAATTTGCACGTATTTGTCACTAAATTGGAAACATTTGTGTCAAATCTCGACAGAGAATTAAATATTATTGTTACGTAGTACGTGACGCAATTTTAATGATAGAAGGGTAAACTAATTGCAATAACACGATAGAAATTACGTAATTTAATGTAATAAAATTATCTTAATTATAAAAAATTATCCTGAATATTAGCGAAGGATTATCGGTTAACTAATTTTTGCATGATTTAGTGGAGTGGCGGGCGAGTTAAATTATAGCTTTCTCCTTACATAACGCCTTAAATTAAATTTCTAAATAGAGAAATATATAACCAAACCGCCGTTTAGAGGTAGCCTTTATTGGGTGGTGTCCGTTCTTTGAGGTTAGACTTTATACTAGAAAGAATTATCAGAGGGGCAATTGTTAAGCAGGGAAGAGATCGATACCAATTAATTTAAATTAAATAGTTAAAATTCAATAAGTGTGTTGAGGAGTACCGTGATTAAATCTATGGTAAATACAGCCATGTAACTTTTTGTGAAAGTAAATTACCAAGTAAATAGCATCCTATTCTAGTTATTTTCTGTAGACACTCTATAGGATGCAGATAAAGTTATTTACTGAGGAGGTATGGACGAAGCTCTTGTATTAACATATCAAATGTTCCCATTTGGAATCTGATTTTCCAAGTCGATTGTTACCCGAAAGTATGTTCTATTAAGGCACACCTTTCGGTGATAAGAGATTTCGTGTTCTATTGATTTTTTTATTTCTACTGGGGGGGTGAACAAACACTAAAATACAGTGATATGCCGAGGGGGGAAGGACTTTTTACGTAGCGAGTTCTCCTGGGAGGCATCCCCGAAAACGCCACGTGTAGAGGCGCAAAACCACGACCAGTGTCAATCCCGAAAGACAGGGAAAGCCTTCGTTCACCCCAACAAATAGAAGTCAAAATGGAAGCTGCAAGAGTCAAAATGGAAGCTGCAAGAGCATTCTTCGGAATGAGACTGCGAATTTCTGTGACAGGATAAAGAAGATGTTAGTGTGAAGGTCACCTGGAGGTCACGTCACGATACAAAAGGAGAAAGAAGGGGGAGCTTATCTTACTGGCGTCAAATTACTCGACCTTATTCTTCCGTGTTAAAATATCTTTAGACAAAGCGTCACGTTTAACGTGCAAAGTGGTCGTCACTCTGTGGGGCTTCCCATTCAAGTGGAGCGGAAAATTGGAAAATTGCATTAAACGTGTTACGTGTAAGGGAAGAAAAAGGCTGACGTGGTCTTCCTCTGTTAATTTCTACGATGACAGCGCCATCCCTCGTAGACAACGGAAACTTTGTAACGACCATTAATTTCGGGATTTTCTCGTCGTCGTCACTAATTCATAAAGCCAGTTTTTTTCCGAAGTGTAAAGAGAAAAATAGGAAAGAAAAAAAAAATCCTTAAATATTAATAGTCGTCGGTAGCAAAACTTTATCTGTTATAAATCTGTAGCATTCATAATTTACCCTTCCAGATAGATAAATAAATATATAATGTTTTTAGATCATTCGATATTTTCAGATTTTTGCCAACCTTCCACCCTCATCATTTATATAAATTACACTTTGAAACATTCTTCAAGCTCCTCTCTCTTGTCTGTAGGTTCTTCTTGTCTTAAAAAACATATTATTTTTCGAAAAAAAATAAAAGAAAAGTCGAACCTACTTTGCTGTGTACCAGGAAATTCCATTGATCTTGACAACCGAGATACATCTTAACTGCATTTACTTGCCGCATCGGAATTTTGTAGAAAACATCGCGTTATGGCATCGACAAATTTCTTAAAAATCAGAATTGTCATCTAACAAAACGGAAAAAATATATATTTTTTCTAAAGATACACGTGAAAATACCAATGGATCTTTATTTTCCGTGCACCAAATTGAAGCATCTCTGTAATGCCCAACAGTAGTTAAGTGTATAAACCACTCGAAGATTCGTGTGTTCCTGCCTGCCACGTGGAATTTACCGGCTTTTCTTTACGTAAACAGGGTCCAGCTTCACGTAGAAATGTCAACACGTGGAGTGCAACGGGCTTTATCCCATTACTCCACCCCTTTAAGGAGGTACCCTTCTACTACGAAAAGATACAAGACGTGTAACGTCTACAATTATATTTCATGTATATTGAATGTCAATTACTTGATAGATCTGTAGGAGATGACTAGCAAAAATTGTCATTGGCTAACCTAACGTTACATCGAGGTTGAGTGACGTAAAATTGTTTCCTGCATAAATTACGAAAATTGATAAGCGCATTTAACAATGGAGTAATATACCATAAGCTTAATTTAATTCTATAAAGTATGAGAAAACGGTGGACAGTAGACACTAGTCTGGTGTAGAAGAGGCACTTTAACACGTTCGCACTTTCTGACGTAACTCAGAAATGCACTCCTCTAGTGAAAGGAATTTCGAAACTCTTCAAATTCGATAATTCCTCAACAATGATCTCGATTATCGTTAATTAATTATCGCGAGTCTCTGTTAAAATGTTGAATTCGTAGCAACAAATTGTGTATTACTCGTACACACAAAGAGAAATTAATCAAAGAAATAGTAAATAAATTACACAATTTTTAATCTATTTAATTTGAAATATATGCTTTCCATCTCAAATTAGTAATGTCTTGCCCCTGTACATCATACTTTCCTGCTAGAAGTAGAGTCGTGCAGGTCATCTATATAACTCCTAAATGGCAATTTTCAATTAATTTTCCTTCCACTCTGCTTCTTGTTTCCTTATATTTTTTCAGTTTTTATATCATCCTCGTCCTCGTCTATGAAGTCTTTTTCTGATATATCAAAGGGGGGTGAAGTTTCGCCAGCTGTTACGAACAGCTGTCGCATCATGCCCCTCGCATTGTTGCGACTTGCTCCCATCATTGTTTTATGTTCTCTTTTCGAAACGAGCGTCCATAACGGTTAAAAACAGCAAGGACAATATTAAGGACGGAAAATATTTTTTAACTATTATATAAATCATTTATATACACCGCTCTTATTGGTGAAAGAAAACCGTTAACCTCGGGCACCCGCCTTCTAAATTAATGGTTTCACTTAATCCATATTTATAAAGTTTTCTTTATAGAATACCTCACTGTAAACCCGAAGGAACCCGAGTTAGAACGTATAAATGTACTGTATTGTACATTCGTCCCTATACAGTGCCAGTATCTAAGACGTAGCTTCAGAGTGACACAGTACAAAAACGTACATTTACTCTGTTACAGACTGGTAGATCGTACCATTATCTGTTCTGTTATTACAGTTATTGATGTAGCAATATGCCTGGCGTGATTTAGGATGAGATGTCATCAACATCCGGGAGAAGATTCAAATTTATGGCTCCCTCGATCCTTGGATCATACTCTGTTTGATTTAAAAATACAGTTTATGTGTCATATTTACTTGCAAATATTGAAACTATCCGAGCAAGTATGAGGCGAGCAAGTTAGAGAAGTTACACATGAGAAGTTCTGATAAAGAAATTTCTCTCTAAATATAAGAAATGATGGTTGTTCTGTGTGTAGAATTACATTATTCAGGTGTATTGATGAAATAATAACAGAAAAACATTCAAAAGTCTAAGTGTCAACGTGGATAAAACATTGGCACAGTCAGTAGAGAATTCGGGACTGACTGTGCCAATGAAGAGCTCGTAGAAAGTCCTTTTCTTTGCAGATCGTTCGTGTGTTACCATGAAACCAAGCCTATATTTTTCCATATGATAGCTGCTTTGGGGGTCCGAGATCAAAAGAATTTCTAATGGGAATTCTAATCCGGATATGTTGGTTTCTTGCTTCAACAGCTACCATTGAAGGCACGGCTTTCAATGGTAGCTGTTGAAGCAAGAGACCACTAGTGACCGAAAACTAAATAAAACCTTTGAACACTGGTAATTAGTCGGGATTTCGCGACTGACCAACGGGCTGGGCAGTTTCTCAGGTGTTCTTCGCGTGTCTAACACCTAAATAAGAACGGAATTTCCATTGAAAACCCTCTCAGGAAGCATACACGAAGAAAATTCGGAAATTTTCATGGAACATGGAACTATGGGAATTTGTTATTATATCTTCTATAAAAATCGAGTTTCCAAATTTTAATTGCACCCCTCATCATTTTCATTATACATTATACATCAAGACCAAGTTTCTTTCCTTAGTACTCAATTTTACAGAATAAAGTTTCATGCCAAGTTATGGTGTTAAAACGTCTCATTCTTCATATTTCCACAACACCAAAGCATTATAATCACTTCCTTGTAAGAAAAGAGAAATAAGAAGCTCGTACATTCATCATACAGCAGTGATATTTATAGTGCAGACATCACTGGTATTTGATTAATGCCCAATTACTTGAACAGCAACTCGCTGTGTTATCCATCTTACCAGAACACACGAGTGAATGACTTCAACCGTTCGATTCATTTATATTACACTGATTTCTCTGAAATCATCCATGTTTAAGTTAGAAATCACCCATTTACCCTTTTACATTTGTGAATTTGTTTAATTCTTTGCTTGGTGTTAAGCGTTGAGTGACTCGGTTCCTATTCCATGTCTGTTTGATACATGCCATTTCCTGGTAGTTTGGTCGCGATTTGTGCCTCGCCACATGGATTTTACTAGGTTTTTTCACGTGTCTAACACCATTATTACACAGAAATTCCTTCAGAAGGCACTCTTTTTGGAATATCTCCCATATGTTGCAATTCCTCCTGGAGGCACCCTTTCTAGAAGATTGTCCACGTGTTGCATTTCCTTCGGGAGGTACCCTCGTTGCAAGATCTCCTGTATGAAAACATTTACATTTAACTCTGTATAAAGTTAAAAGGAAGTCTTCTTTGTCCATATTTAAGAAGTCGGTGGTAAAAAACTGTATTTTGCGTGCTTTCAACTGACGAATCGCTGTCTCTCTAATGCAGGTTTTCCTCTGTAGTTTGTCGTGGTTACCATGTAACAAACTAGTTACAAACTATACACCAGGAATATAACGGAAATAGTTACGCGTTACGCAACGAGAAATGACTTTTCCGAACAAGAATAATGAGAGATTTTTTAGCAACGTTACGGTAATAAAATAAGTGAAACACTTGAATAATAAATAGTGGTCCACTCTAATACGTTAAACCTCGGTTAGCCGGACTAAAAAATTCATTTCCATTAGTGATAATAAGAAAATTAGATTTAACGGAAGTCCGGCCGAAAAAAAAGGGGGAAGTAATCAATAATTTGGGGTATTTCTTTCACTCTTTTTGCTCTGTGAGCACTAAATGGGTCTTTTTTTTTCATTCTGTCGTGGGTTCGGTGGCAAAAAATCGTTCTATGGCAGGATTAATGGGATATTGCAAAGGGGTCTCACTCGATTAGGGTGGAATTTCTACGGGAAACTGCTCCCTATTTAGCTGTTATACGTGAGAACACTGAAGAAAATCTCTGGCGAGGTGTCAATCCTCAACTATAAACCCCTATTTTGTCCAATAAATGGTGGACAACATTGGAAAAACGGTGCATTCTTCCTTCCTGAGAGAACTTTCTATGGGAAACCTTCCCTAATCAGGTGTTATACGTGAGTAAACCCAAGAAACCGGTTGGTGAGGTGCGAACCCGCGACTATCTACAAGTGTTTTCACTAAACGCTGGTGGGCAAGATCAGAGGAATGGCACAATCTTGGCAAAATGCCAACTGGGGACGTATTTGCTCGGGGTGGTTTACAGATTATCAAAGAAAACTATCTGTGGGATGTTATAGAATACATTTTAAAGATAGCGGGTGTTGGGATTTGAAATTTATAACGGTATTAATGCAGTCATTACCCACAAAAAAAAGGTGGAAGAGATTTTGATTCGAAAGGTCTTTGCAAAACGTCAAATTAGAGGAGGGAAGTTTACTTAAAGCAACGTTTACACGTAATTAATGATAAAGTTTATCGACTGCGAAAGAATATTTTTATATTTAAAAAGAACAATGAAGGCGATAACAAAGTGCGATGCGAGTAATAAATTTGAAATAAAAGGGTGTTGTGACAGTTTGGAGAAATTGCCGAGATGATAGAAAGTCCTTAACAGGCTGCCTATTTATCCTGGCGGGTGGTCTTATCTCCCGTTGCAACTAAATACCAGTTTCTCTGTTACTCCTTTCGCGCGGAGGTCGAATATATGAATCTCGTTAAAATACTCTTCTATTGTAAAAAAAAAAATATATTCAGTAACGAGTTGCTTAACTTTCCCGGTAGCGATTCCTTTTCCTTTAATTTGCCATAAAAAGGCTAACGGTTACGCCTACGTTACGCCTGTAATCTAATCTAAGCGTAACGTCGAATTAAACGAGTGCGAGATTAGATAATGGGAGTGAAACGTTGTATAAGTTACTGATGTCTAAACGTAACCGAATCTGGTATGTGTCGTTGCGGGAAATGCGGAGGGGATTTTGGAAATGCAAACACAGAAAATACAGTTTTATTTGCGGTTAAAAAGTGTAGTTTATCGAGCAAATTTTGCAAATTTGTCAGACCTAAAAGGCAGTATCACACTATTTATCGACATCAGGTTTTACGCTTTCAGAATCAAGTTCAATTCTACATCTTGAGATCTATTTGCACTAACATTCTGAGCATCCATTTGAAGTACTCCTACATCATTTTCCTGAGAATTTAATTGCAGGGCCGTACATTATTCTCCTGATCATCCATTTGCAGGACCGTACACTGTCATTCTGAGCATCCATTTTCAGTACACCTAAATCATCCTCCTAAGCATCCATTTGCAGGACCATACATTATCCTCCTGAGCATCTATTTGAAGGACCGTACACTGTCATCCTGAGCATCCATTTTCAGTACACCTAAATCATCCTCCTAAGCATCCATTTGCAGGACCATACATTATCCTCCTGAGCATCTATTTGAAGGANCTAAGGAGGCCTAAGAAGGACTTTCTACGGGGTACCTCTCTTGGAGAGGAAGATGCTAAAGAGGGCCTTTTAGAAGGACTTTCTATGGAGTACCCTTTTTGGTAGATGCCAAAGATGTATTTCTCAGAAGGACTTTCTATGGATAAGTGCTCCCTATTAAACTGTTAGACCCGTGAAGTAAACCCGAAAAACTCCATGTTGGTCAGGCACGAACCCGTGACAAACTGCTAGTGTTTTATCCACTTAGTCACTAGTGGGCACTTCTGTAAACTTTACTAAACTCGATACGTCTTTTATGCCCTTAATTTCTAGCGAGTGTAAGTTTTCAAAAAAAAATCTTTTAAAGGAATTCGATGAGTGTTGCACCTTTCTAAAATCAGAAAAACCTTTCGTGCACTCGAAAAAAAACGTACAAAATTTCGATTCTATCGATATTCGTTCGCTTAGAACTTCACATTTTCGATTCGACACCGAAAAAAAAACACACACACACACAGGAAACTCTCAATTCTTTTTGAAGAATAATATCAAAATAATGCCTACTTTTATTTATTTCTAATAAAACTAACAGAAACGACGGACGAATAAAAGCTTCGATCACATTCATTTTAACAGTTCAATTCTAAATGGGAGTATTGAGAAGAGCCCAAAGTTTCAATATATAGAAATTAAAGAGGCAACGTATTCTACTTACCATACTATTTCTATAAGAAAGTAATAGAGAGCCTCCCGGATCCTCATTGTAAATTGACGAACCCACAGTGGGCACGAAAAGAGTGCCCTCTTAGTGCCCGTAGAGTGAAAAGAGTTTTAAAGAAACTTCACACGATTACATTTTATCGAATACAATATAAAGATCGGTATGCAAATTACAAGATTTGGTTTTATTCGTATACTGCAACGAACACTTGGGCGATCTGTCGAGGGTTAAATGCCTTCTGGAGATCTTTTATAGGAAACTGACCACGATTTAGGTGTTACAACGCGAATAAAACCTTTGAAAACTTCACACAAACCAATGTCTGGTGTTTTATCCAACACTAGTGAGCCAAAAACACAAGATTTCACTCGATTTAATAATGGATTCGTAGCTCAAATTGTCTCTAAGCAATGGTGCCCTTAAAAATCCGCCTGCAACCCGTTTTGAAGTAAGCAAATCCTTGTACCTCAAACAGTAAAGGATTTTATAAAATGTATTATTGTTTCCTTCATGCAATCCCCTATAAAAACTTTTGGACCATCCATTGGTTCTAAGCTCTTCTATTGTTTCAAACTTCTGGTAACTAAATCAACTTCCGATCTCTTCGATATCGTGATATTATTTTAAAGTAACCGCTTCAATTTTTTTCCATTTATAGAGAGAATTGTGTAGAGAGAAGTCTCCCTCAATTCCACATATCGTATGATAAAACTTATCTTTTCTTTTCCCAAATCTTCTCTCGAATTGAATGTGAACTGAATTTCCTTGAAAATAATTTTATATCCAACGAGCGAATTCT
Source organism: Centruroides sculpturatus (assembly GCF_000671375.1). Lineage (NCBI taxonomy): Eukaryota > Metazoa > Arthropoda > Arachnida > Scorpiones > Buthidae > Centruroides > Centruroides sculpturatus. Next base: position 57,213 of record NW_019385400.1, read on the forward strand.
CAAAACTTGCTAAAAATCTCGGTGATTAATTACTAGAATTACATTTAAACTCGTTGTAAGACGTCGATTTAATCAGGAATTTCTCTGAATTAATTTTGTTTTGTTCGTTACATCTCCGTGTCTCTCTCTTCTCTGTTTCCTCGTGATGACAGAAACTAAACAATGTCTCTATTTAGGTGTTAAACTGCTCCTTTTTTTTATTAATAAATGGCATCTTTTTAAGTGTTAGAATCGTAAAGAAAACTCCACGTAATGGAGAGGTTCGAACCCACGACCATTTTAGCCACTCTAAAGTATGCCAATGATGCTAATGAAGTACTGTTTCAGAACTGTAAAAAAAGGGGTGCCTCCTTAGGTACTTTTATGATAAAATGGTCCTCTATTTAGGTGTTAAAAACCTGTTTTATCCACTTTAAAGGATACCATATACCATCGTAAATGTAGAATATCTATTCTATCATCTTCATCATCATCTCGCTGAACTCCTTTTACACGGTAGCAATATAAACAGAATTAATTATTTAAGCATAAGGTATACTTTAAAATTTCATATATCGATCCATGCCAATCAAGCTTAAGAGAAATTCCTTACAAGTAGTAATTCTAGTGTCGAAAATCCTTAGTTTAATATGTAGACGTCCTTCAACATCTTCCTGTGTATATATAGAAAGTTAGAATAAGTTCGAAGTTATCTGTTCATTTCTGGATTTTATTGGTGAAGAGAATTTTATTATATTATATTAAATATTTAGAGTTCTGTATTATTGAATTTGAAGCTGCTAGACCACGCTGCTTCGTGTTGAGTTTCTTTTACTTTTTTTGTATTCCTCTTGCCATTCCTTTCTTTTTAACTCTAGTTTTCTCTATTCTTTTCGACTCAAATCATCTGGAAATTTGAAATTTGTGTGATTTAAAATCAAAATTAATTCAAAAAAACTTCAATCTTTAAGGTATAAAAGACAATTGCTTTACTTTATGCCAAGGGTATGCAAAGGATCTGCTTTATTTGCAAGGATGATGGCACCTTCCTAAAGAGATTTCTATAAGAAATTGGATTATATTTAAGTAAATATGTGAAGAAAATTCACGTTGATTAGGTTCGAACCCTCGACCATTGTTTAATGATTTTATCCACGCATCCATTGTGGCATGGCAATGAGGAGATTAAGAATTGGATGTAGAGACGGCTTGAAAAACACTCGTCAAAGGTGAGCAAAGGAGCATTCAAGAATGATGGCACCTTTAGGGAGTGATTTCTACAATAAACTGGCACCTATTTAGGCAAGTATGTGAAGAAAACCCTGAAAAAATCCACGTTGATTAGGTGGGAACCGTCGATGGTCTTATTCAAGCATCCGTGATGGCGGAGATTAAGAATTTCATATCGATTGAGACAGCCTGAAAAAAACTCTTTTAAGGCACACGAATACCCCAAAAAATAGTTGAAATTCAACAACATAGGAGGCGAGGCCTCTTAGTTCTAACGAGGAGGCCCTAACTCGAAATCGGATTACGTAGGTGTAATGCCCAGCTCTTAACTCCTCTGTAGGACCCAAAATAATAATAGAATTGTTAAAGTAACACCTTCCACGATTTGAAAGATGGCAGAAAACAATGGAGATCACGTGAATACGAGTCGACACACGTCGAGGGTGGAAAAAAAAACGCTTGTATGACGTCAAAAACAATGGCCAGACGGCTAATTTATTTTTACTTTAGGTGAGGATCGAGTGGGCTGTTTGCTAATAAGTAAACAACACCAGATAAATAAATATTTGACGTATAAACCGACACCCTTAAGAGCGGAAACTAAACATTCCATTGTCTTTTTTTGGGGGGTGGGCGTTTAATTTATTCTACGACCATTAACCTCTAGGAATTACCAGTTTGTTTTTAAGGTCTGCTAGCCTGAAAAATGGGTATTTTTGCTGGAAGATGTGTTAGATCTTCTGTCACAAACGTTCTACTCGATCGTTAAGCAGATGTCCGATAATATCTGCCACCTGCTTCACCGCAGCGATTTTAATATTGCATCACTCTATTCTATGGTATCATTAATTCGACGTAAACTAAAATGCGAAACACAGAAACAATGACATTCTTACAAGTCGATGTGTTTCCAGATCAATAGGGGATGAAAGTTGAATACGTCACCATCTTCTAAGAGAAGATCGGGATAACAGACACTTCCAAGATAATCCAGAAGCCACTTTCTCTATGGGGGAAGGGATTATAATTCAATTTTAAGAGCATCTATCACGTGGGGGGTTGCTTCTAAAGGCAGGATTAGTATTGTGTTTTTAAATTTAAATAACTGAATTATTGTTATTTTACGGGAAAATGTTTAGATGAAACACTAAAAAAAAAGAAAAAAAAAACACTGGAATTTCCATGGAAACGGAGGGATGTACTGTACTATACGGATTGCACTCGGGAGAGATATATCCTGTCATTCAGTTGATAAACACTTGGAAAATGTCGCGTTATTCCTTTACATTAATACAAAAAGAAAAAAAATATATATCCAAAATAGAAGATACTCCTAGTATTTTATTGTTAATCAAGTGTTTTCTATTGTTAATATAACGTAATTAATAAGATTAAATCGGTTAATTAAGTAAAAAACATCTTACGTATCCCCTTGTGTTTCTTAAGTAACTTCAAATCGAAACACTCTATTGTAATGTAAATGAACAAATTACGAATTGACTCTTGTGTGTGTGTGTTTACTTTTAAAAAATGAATATTCCACACAAGGAAAACACAAAAGAAATTTCGGGTGTTATTTTATATATTTACAATTTAATTCCCTGTAAAAGAAATTATGTATTATTGCTTATAACCTTTATGTAAACTCGTGTGTTTAGTGTTTTATTATTATTTTTTTTTTAGTGTATTGACACTGAAAATCTAGGTTAGATAGATATATAATTGAGGAAACACAGCGTAATCGAACGTTCCAGTGCCAAAATTTCCATTAGTTCCGAGCCAAGGAACATTTGGAACGACGTCAGAATTATACGGTGTCAATTTTGAATTACGTTTCCGGTTCCGGTATCAAAAAATCATCGTCAATTATTTGCCTGGAAAAGCAAGCAATTAATTAACCCTTTACGTCATCGGGTTTAAAGGTTAAAATATAGAAAGAGGGTTAAATCTACCCGGAAACTAACACGTGTTTCCGGTTAACAAAACACAATTTCTTAAGAAATTTTACGGAAATCGAACCCATCCGATCGCTAGATTACATTGTAGTCTACGTAACAATATACAATTTACCAGTCTATTGTTACGTATCCCCCTCTGTTACGTATACTGTAATTCCGGATCGAAATAATAGTGATTTTAGTAGAGTGCAGCACGGAACACGACGTAATACGTTACGTTTAAAAAAAGTATATATATATATATATATATATAATTACGTCTCAGTGCGTTACGGTAATAAAAGCCAATTTCGAACATTGTTACTATATAAAATCTCGAGTTACGAGCCGATAAATTAAAGCTAAAACAGAGAGAAGTCGCGTAACTTCTAAGCGATTTTGTCGTTACGTTACGCTATTTCGTTAAAATTAACTGGCGTAACACGTCTTTCGCTTTTATAATTAATCGATTGTAGTGTTTTGATGGCGATTTCTATCGTTTATATGTAATGACGTCGGTAAAAAATAGGAAAGGTCACGCGCCTTTCGTGAGTTGAGGGTAAGCTCTATATGCAAATAAGGGGGCGAGTTCGATAGCCACGTAATCATTCGATTCCTCTAGCTTCAAACCAAGCTAAAATCTTATTCGCTCAGCACGCTAACGTTTAATTAATGTGTAATTCGAGAGAAATCGTTAACACGCCACGTCATCGCCCCCCGGGTCCAGATGCAAATCGGGATCATCCTCCTCCTCCCCCTCAAATATGAAACGAGTAGGGATAATAATTATAATCCGGGTAGGAAGTTCAGGGTATTTTCAGACACGCGAAACGAGAGCCGTTACCAGGAAACGTGACGAAAGAGGGAGATATTTTTTCGTAAACACTTCGCCCGTGTTTTTCGAATATACAAAGGAAAATATTAAATCACGTTTGATATTTAGGGGGTTAAATTCGGGGGAGAAACACGCGAGTAGAAGGGCGAGCGACGTCAGATCGGCGGTTACGTTGTACGCGTTACGTTTTACAACGTAATTCCCGTATTAAAATAACAATTGATTATAATCTGAGTTACGTCATAAACAATCTTCGCAACGCAATCGATACAAATTGTTAACGTTTATTTACACCCCGAAGCGGCAGAGGAATTCCCCCGTTTCCGGGCCGTTTCAAGAGGAAACGGGGGGACGGAACCACCCCCGTCGCGCGGGTTTCGCCCCGGAACCGGAAGAGAAAAAAACGCTCCGAGCCTTCCGAGCCCGTAAAGGAACGGCCCGACTCCCGGCCCGCCGGAAGTGGGAAGAGTAAGCGGAAAGAAGGCGGTGGCCCCGCCGTTCCGGCCCGGAATTTGACTCCTGCCGGGAGCGGGGGGCGGGAAGAGAAGCGGGGGAAGGGCCCGGAGGGCCCGGGAGGGACGGGAGGGACGGCGGGCGCCCGGCTCCTCCGGCCGTCTGCCTCCACTCCCCCGAACGAATGCGAAGAGCCAGCAGGAGTAGCCGATTCTCCGTACAGTCGGAGGGCGACCATCGCGCCACTATCACGTCAGCGACAATGCGGAGACAACGCTAGCGACCGCGCCGAAGGAGTGGTGTGTGTGTGAGTGCGTGTTCACGTAGTCCCGGGGAATGACAGGACTGTCGGAGTAATGAGGACTGCGGGCTTCTCGGCCGTCTGGCTGTTGACGACGGCGTTGGTATTTCCAGGTGAGTCCGATTCCTCTGCCCCGCCGATCGATGCCCAAAATGGCCGATCGTCGGCGGAGGAGGACGAGCGGCCCGTCCGTCGCGCCGGCGCTTCTCCCACTCGGCACCGCGGAAAATTCCCTCGGACCCGTCCGCCTCCCCTCCGCGACGTGTGTGCCACCGGCCCGCACCCCCGCGCGGAAGGCTTCGCCCCGTCCGGCCCCCTCTCCCTCTTTTTTTTTTTTCTTTTAAATTTCTACCCCGGTCCCCGGCGCTCGCCGTCTCCGCCCGGTCACGGCCGTTTTCGGGCCTCTCCTACCCCCGCCTGGGCCCGGGCGCTCGGGGCCTCGACGGCGGCGGTTCGTTCGTCCCCGCCAAAGATGCCGGAGGATCGATAACTGCCTTCTTCCCGCATCCCGGTGTCGGAGACGGTGTCGGAATCCTCCCTTATTCTTTCCTCTTCCCGTCGTACCCCGCGTGCGGGCCGATCGGAAGATTCGGGCCCGAGAAGTAGCGCGCGCGGGCCGCCTGGCGTTCTCCGCCCCGCGCGCCGCTGCCGATCTGGAAACTAAGCCTTATCCGATTCTCCCCGCGGTAGGGAAATATCTTTGAGTTCCTCCGAAGGGTGATAGCTCGGGGAGCAAAGTTGTTTCTTCCCCCTTACCGGGGGCCTGGTTTGTGGCCTCCACCTTGGAGTTAAATGCTCTCCTCTGGACCGAGAAGCGGCGCGCGCGCTCAGGCCTCTTCCCCTTGAAAATGGACGAAAACGTTGATTTTCTAGAAAGCGTGGAGAATAATCGGAATTTTTCCCGGATAATTCGATCGAGGGGTGGAAAATGGGCGCGCGTGACCGACCCGTTTAATGGCGGACTATACGGGATTTTGTTTACCAATACTTTTGTAGGAACCGGGAGGAGGAGGAGGAGGAGGAGGAGGGATTATCTTCCTCCGATTACTCGGATCATCCTCGACGGATTTAATTATGCTCCGGTTAAAAATAGGAGGTCGATCGATACATCTCGGCGTCGCTTCTCGAGAAGTCACTCACTCCCCCCTCTTCTCCTCGCGAGATTTGCTACCAAAACTGCAGTTTCGGCCGCTCTCCCTCGCGCCGTCCGAATAGGATTCGAGAGGAAATTGCCGGATAAACGGGAATGCCGACCGGTTAAAAGAGAATGGGAGGCGTCGAACGGCGTCGGCGAAGGTAGCGGTGTGGCCCGACAATCGATACCGACGGCGTAAGAGCCGGGGTCGCGACCGGCGTCGACCGCGTAGCTCGCCACGCGCGCCGCTCCCATATTGCGTGACGTTTTGCGCCGTTAAATCGAGATTATCGGCCGGCGCACGCTCCGCCTGCGGGGTCACGAACCGCCGACGCCTTCGGCCGTGGCGCTCGGCCCAATTTATTTGTAATTTAATTATCGTCGGTTGCCAAACCCCCGACGGCGCGCCGAGCCGGCGCGGCGCTCGAGAGCGCGCGCGCGAAAGAGAGAGCGACAGGAGGAATTAACGAGAAATTGGTGTGGTTCCTTTCAGCGAACTGTTCCGAAGACGAAGAGAGACTGGTCAGAGATCTGTTTCGCGACTACAACAAGCTCATCAGGCCCGTGGAAGTGATGAAAGAGACGGTGGAAGTGCAATTTGGTCTGTCTTTCATTCAGCTCATCAATGTGGTAAGTCCACCCCTGCCTGTCGCGTCGTGCGCGCCGGAAGCGGAAGATCTTTCCACTTCCTTCCGCCGCCGGAAGTGACGGAAATGAGCCGGCGCGGGGTATCGGTAACCCTCTACCCCCCGACGGGACGTCACGCCCGGTTCCGGTCCGAACCGAGTTCGCCTTTTGGACCGGGGCCAAAAAAGGAAGGATCCGACTAAACTCGACTTTTTTTTTTGTTTTTTTTTCTTTTCTTTTACCTTATTCTTGGGGGGGAAGTGGAAACAATCGATTTCCTACCCCCGTCTACTATTATCCGTCTACGCGCGCCACCGATACCAGCAGTATTGCGTTACGGACAGACAACGGTTTGGGATCTTCCTTTTCCCTCTTCTTATACGTCACTTAAACGTCACTTCCTTTTTGTCACCACCTCATAATTCGTCTCGGTATTACCCGTTTTACAGGCGACAAGACACTACCTTCGAGTAAACAGAACGACTTAATTTTCTATAGTAACTTCGCGTAACTCTTACATTATACACTATAAAGACAGGTGACGATCTGGTTACGTCTTTACTAGCAAACTTTCCTTTCTTTTTATTACAAAAGTATATTAACTCGGGTGGGAAAATCTAGGTATTATTTACACACTTCTAACAGCGGGTGCCGAAGAAAAGCACGCGCTGTAATTAAATAAAACCGAAAATTGGGTGTAAAATTGGTCCCATTCGAATTCACAGCCGTCACAGAAAGTGTCAACCGAAGAAAATACACTCGTCCTGTATATTTTCACCCCTTTTCGTACCCGAAATTGTAAACAAAAAAAACAGTAAAATTTGTTGGACAATATAAAAGAGCCTACAAACGTCACCCATTGACTAAACACAATAAATAATTAATACGTGTGCGTGAATAAACGAATATTCTCGAGATTTAGGTTAATTGTTAATCGTAAATTCGTAATTTTCATTGTGTATAAGTATAAATAAACAAGGGAAATCACTCCATCCTATAAGAAAACAATAGAAAACTACTCGCATCACTTCAGCAATAATTAGTCAAGATTTTCATTGTTTCCCATTACACAGTTTAATTGACAACACTGTAAACGATTGTCTCTCTCTCTCTCTCTCTCCTCTCTCTCTCGCGTAACCCTCTGTCGAATATAGAAGGGGGGATAGTCGCATCGGTTACGCAAATTATCGTGTGGTAGAAGACGAATTTACATAGAAAATGGCGAGGTTTTTTTGTGTGTGTGTAACGGACGAGGGCGAAAATTTGTCGCCTGTCGTGTACAAAACTCTCTTTTATATTCGGGAGTTAATCTTTTATTTACAATGGCATTACACGAACACTCCGCGGCGCATCATTTTTTTATTACGACGAGTAATTGTCCGACCGTATCGATCGTAACTTTTCCTAGTTTCGTAACATCTTGAATATTTATGAACGTCGAATCGGTTACGCTCTTTACAAACGTGTGTTCGGAGGAGGGAGGGAGGGGGGTGGACGTGGACCTTGTATTATTTCCCTGTGAAAGAGTTACGCTTTCGTCTTACTTAAAAACGGGGATGTGTTACGATCATCCGGGAAAGGGGGTAGGCGAATTACTATTATGTTTTTCTCGTGTATATCAAGCGACTGTACAGTACAGTTCTATATAATACACGTACAGATACGTATATTATTCATGCTGCAAGTGTACTAACGAAGTTACGTTCGGTTCGTCCATGCAAATTTCATATCCCTGCTAAACGTGACGCTATTACCTAGTAAATAAGTCATAAATAATTTTTAAAAAAGTCGCGAGTAGTGTGTAATTACCCTCCCTCTTTTTTCGACTAGTAATTAACGGGGGGGTGAACGTGCGGGGTGAAGTTATTATTATATTATATACGAAAGTTTAATGGAGCATTTTTGCGTAGATTCAACCCGTTTAACACTTGGACGATATGAATTTTAATAACCAAGAGTTATTTGTATGTTTTGCCCCCTTTCTTCGCGTGGAATTACGCGGAATTTTATGAAGGACTTAAGACACCTCGTATAATTTAATACATGCTCTCTACCGGTGTTTACGTCGTGTAAATGAGTCACAGATACGTACTGTATTTCTTACGTTTGTTTGTCGTATGGTTTATCGAGTTTATACGCATTTAACTAATGGATATTGTACGAGTAAAGTGTGGAATTATTCCTAGTGTCTTTATTTATCTTCCCTTATTAAAGAATAGAATGGCAAACACTTTCTAAATGATAATTCTTCTCTCGAATGCTATTGTATTTGAATGAAAGGGAGAGGATATTTATTCTAGTTAATAGGCGCAACGTAGGAAATTCCTAAAGAATAGATTTTTCTCTGTACAAAATACAATAGTTTTCTTTTATATTCGAGTGTTTTACTTATTCAGCCGACTTTTTCCGGTTTCTAATTAATAAATTACACTGTCTTTCCGGTGTTTTATACAATACTACTGACAGGTTTACACTAGGAACTTTAACGTTTAAATATATACTACGATTAGGTTTTTGTATCCCCTTAGGTGGTAACGTGTTAAACAGTCGGGGGTGGATGACGACGGATGATTTATCTACGACACTTCTCTACTGTAACACGTTTTCGAACCGTTCGGAATGACGACGACGACGACGTCTCGTGGAATGTTAATGTATATTTTTGCATACCTTCAACCCTTTTTTTACTCGATTTTAAACCCCTCTACTTCAATGGAGGGTGAGGATTTCTATTGTAAAAGTTGCTGGAACAATTATAATGTGGGTGATTGTTTTGTTTCCGTTAAACACTGTCGTAAGTTCTTCCCTCGCCGAGGAGTAGGCCACAATTCTCCACTTTTCTAACACCTAAATAGGGGTCAGTTTCCTTTTAAGCCCTATTTTTGTTTAGAAACAGTGAGGATGACTCTATGTTTGCAGTATTTAAACAGTGACCGTGCCAAAGTAACTACTTATTACATAAAAAACCCAATGGATAGTGGCCTTTTATAGGTGAATGGTTTCCTCTGGAGGGGTGCAAACTCTTAAACAATTGTCGCAAACGTGTAAACGGAGGAGAAGGAAGATTGGGGATGGATTCTAGTTCATGTTAAACCGAAAAAAACACTCCCAAATTTTAAATCTTTCACAGAAATGGGAGCAGAGACCATCGATTGGGGTCTATCACGTGCTACATGACACTAATTCGGGATTTAGTACCAAGATTATTGCATTTATCCGCGTAGGAGCATCTTTGAGAACGTCGTTAGGATTTTATGTTGGCATCAAAGCCGGTGACGGCAAACATCAACAGCAAATACGGTTACGAAACGTAACGTAGTCGAAAGAGCGTAGAGATCCGGAAAAGATCCTCAACCCGTCTAGCGGTAAATCGAGATAGAGAGATTTTAAAGGAGGAGGAGGAGGAGGGGGGAGATTTTGTAGCGCGTGGCATCAGATCTCACTTATTTTTCTTCATTTACATATTTTAGTAGGAGAGGAATTTACGTAATAGCTTTCATACGTTTCGATGTAAGGTGGGCATTAACTTGTACTTAGGAAAGAACGTGATCGAATTTTCCAAGATCCTTCTCTTTACTAATAAATTAAAGAGGGATTTAAGAGGTTGCGGGAGTAAAAGTAAAAGTAAAAAAAAACTTCTTTAACCTTTAGCGATTCCGATTTAAAATTTCGCTTCGATAAGCTAAACGTTACTTTCCCGCTAGGTGATAAAATGTCGCTTTTATTGGGAAAAGAATATGGCGCGTGTAGAACGATTGACCCGAGATTTTCAGAATAAATGTTGGGGAATTTTTAGCGCTCGAATTTCCCGTTCGGAGGGGCGATTTCGGTGGCCGAAAGACATACAAATACTTTGATCCGAGCGCGATTTCGTGCGATAGAAATCGATAGGGATCCGGATTTTCTGCAACAAATCCTCTTTTTTCTGTCCGGGACTCTTTTAGATCCGGGAAAGAAATTCCACTTTTTTTTTTCATTCTCTCTCCCTTTCCTTCCAACGCAATTTCTGCCACCGATTCGGTTTTCGCTTTCCACAAAACACTACTTCACTCGATACTAGTTTTTCAGTCTCTTCTATTATCGTCTTCTTCTCACTGTAGATTTAATGTAGGAGTTTTTAAAGTTTATTTTTTAATTAAATTTCGTGTTAAAATATTAAATGTTAACGAGTTTTTTTAAAGTGTAAATTCGTAATTATTGCCGAATTTACGGTTATAAATTCCGAAATATCATGCTGTAAATTTCAAAAGTCGTGCTGAAAATGCAGAAATTTTGCTGAAAATCGAGCTGATAACTCAGAAATTGTGCTGAAAATTTAAAAATTGTGCTGGAAATGAAGCTGAAAATTCAGAAACTGTGCTGAAAATTTAAAAATTGCGCTGAAAATCGAGCTGAGAATTCGGAAANCCTAAGAAGGACTTTCTACGGGGTACCTCTCTTGGAGAGGAAGATGCTAAAGAGGGCCTTTTAGAAGGACTTTCTATGGAGTACCCTTTTTGGTAGATGCCAAAGATGTATTTCTCAGAAGGACTTTCTATGGATAAGTGCTCCCTATTAAAGTGTTAGACCCGTGAAGTAAACCCGAAAAACTCCATGTTGGTCAGGCACGAACCCGTGACAAACTGCTAGTGTTTTATCCACTTAGTCACTAGTGGGCACTTCTGTAAACTTTACTAAACTCGATACGTCTTTTATGCCCTTAATTTCTAGCGAGTGTAAGTTTTCAAAAAAAAATCTTTTAAAGGAATTCGATGAGTGTTGCACCTTTCTAAAATCAGAAAAACCTTTCGTGCACTCGAAAAAAAACGTACAAAATTTCGATTCTATCGATATTCGTTCGCTTAGAACTTCACATTTTCGATTCGACACCGAAAAAAAAACACACACACACACAGGAAACTCTCAATTCTTTTTGAAGAATAATATCAAAATAATGCCTACTTTTATTTATTTCTAATAAAACTAACAGAAACGACGGACGAATAAAAGCTTCGATCACATTCATTTTAACAGTTCAATTCTAAATGGGAGTATTGAGAAGAGCCCAAAGTTTCAATATATAGAAATTAAAGAGGCAACGTATTCTACTTACCATACTATTTCTATAAGAAAGTAATAGAGAGCCTCCCGGATCCTCATTGTAAATTGACGAACCCACAGTGGGCACGAAAAGAGTGCCCTCTTAGTGCCCGTAGAGTGAAAAGAGTTTTAAAGAAACTTCACACGATTACATTTTATCGAATACAATATAAAGATCGGTATGCAAATTACAAGATTTGGTTTTATTCGTATACTGCAACGAACACTTGGGCGATCTGTCGAGGGTTAAATGCCTTCTGGAGATCTTTTATAGGAAACTGACCACGATTTAGGTGTTACAACGCGAATAAAACCTTTGAAAACTTCACACAAACCAATGTCTGGTGTTTTATCCAACACTAGTGAGCCAAAAACACAAGATTTCACTCGATTTAATAATGGATTCGTAGCTCAAATTGTCTCTAAGCAATGGTGCCCTTAAAAATCCGCCTGCAACACGTTTTGAAGTAAGCAAATCCTTGTACCTCAAACAGTAAAGGATTTTATAAAATGTATTATTGTTTCCTTCATGCAATCCCCTATAAAAACTTTTGGACCATCCATTGGTTCTAAGCTCTTCTATTGTTTCAAACTTCTGGTAACTAAATCAACTTCCGATCTCTTCGATATCGTGATATTATTTTAAAGTAACCGCTTCAATTTTTTTCCATTTATAGAGAGAATTGTGTAGAGAGAAGTCTCCCTCAATTCCACATATCGTATGATAAAACTTATCTTTTCTTTTCCCAAATCTTCTCTCGAATTGAATGTGAACTGAATTTCCTTGAAAATAATTTTATATCCAACGAGCGAATTCTCAAAACTTGCTAAAAATCTCGGTGATTAATTACTAGAATTACATTTAAACTCGTTGTAAGACGTCGATTTAATCAGGAATTTCTCTGAATTAATTTTGTTTTGTTCGTTACATCTCCGTGTCTCTCTCTTCTCTGTTTCCTCGTGATGACAGAAACTAAACAATGTCTCTATTTAGGTGTTAAACTGCTCCTTTTTTTTATTAATAAATGGCATCTTTTTAAGTGTTAGAATCGTAAAGAAAACTCCACGTAATGGAGAGGTGCGAACCCACGACCATTTTAGCCACTCTAAAGTATGCCAATGATGCTAATGAAGTACTGTTTCAGAACTGTAAAAAAAGGGGTGCCTCCTTAGGTACTTTTATGATAAAATGGTCCTCTATTTAGGTGTTAAAAACCTGTTTTATCCACTTTAAAGGATACCATATACCATCGTAAATGTAGAATATCTATTCTATCATCTTCATCATCATCTCGCTGAACTCCTTTTACACGGTAGCAATATAAACAGAATTAATTATTTAAGCATAAGGTATACTTTAAAATTTCATATATCGATCCATGCCAATCAAGCTTAAGAGAAATTCCTTACAAGTAGTAATTCTAGTGTCGAAAATCCTTAGTTTAATATGTAGACGTCCTTCAACATCTTCCTGTGTATATATAGAAAGTTAGAATAAGTTCGAAGTTATCTGTTCATTTCTGGATTTTATTGGTGAAGAGAATTTTATTATATTATATTAAATATTTAGAGTTCTGTATTATTGAATTTGAAGCTGCTAGACCACGCTGCTTCGTGTTGAGTTTCTTTTACTTTTTTTGTATTCCTCTTGCCATTCCTTTCTTTTTAACTCTAGTTTTCTCTATTCTTTTCGACTCAAATCATCTGGAAATTTGAAATTTGTGTGATTTAAAATCAAAATTAATTCAAAAAAACTTCAATCTTTAAGGTATAAAAGACAATTGCTTTACTTTATGCCAAGGGTATGCAAAGGATCTGCTTTATTTGCAAGGATGATGGCACCTTCCTAAAGAGATTTCTATAAGAAATTGGATTATATTTAAGTAAATATGTGAAGAAAATTCACGTTGATTAGGTTCGAACCCTCGACCATTGTTTAATGATTTTATCCACGCATCCATTGTGGCATGGCAATGAGGAGATTAAGAATTGGATGTAGAGACGGCTTGAAAAACACTCGTCAAAGGTGAGCAAAGGAGCATTCAAGAATGATGGCACCTTTAGGGAGTGATTTCTACAAGAAACTGGCACCTATTTAGGCAAGTATGTGAAGAAAACCCTGAAAAAATCCACGTTGATTAGGTGGGAACCGTCGATGGTCTTATTCAAGCATCCGTGATGGCGGAGATTAAGAATTTCATATCGATTGAGACAGCCTGAAAAAAACTCTTTTAAGGCACACGAATACCCCAAAAAATAGTTGAAATTCAACAACATAGGAGGCGAGGCCTCTTAGTTCTAACGAGGAGGCCCTAACTCGAAATCGGATTACGTAGGTGTAATGCCCAGCTCTTAACTCCTCTGTAGGACCCAAAATAATAATAGAATTGTTAAAGTAACACCTTCCACGATTTGAAAGATGGCAGAAAACAATGGAGATCACGTGAATACGAGTCGACACACGTCGAGGGTGGAAAAAAAAACGCTTGTATGACGTCAAAAACAATGGCCAGACGGCTAATTTATTTTTACTTTAGGTGAGGATCGAGTGGGCTGTTTGCTAATAAGTAAACAACACCAGATAAATAAATATTTGACGTATAAACCGACACCCTTAAGAGCGGAAACTAAACATTCCATTGTCTTTTTTGGGGGGGTGGGCGTTTAATTTATTCTACGACCTTTAACCTCTAGGAATTACCAGTTTGTTTTTAAGGTCTGCTAGCCTGAAAAATGGGTATTTTTGCTGGAAGATGTGTTAGATCTTCTGTCACAAACGTTCTACTCGATCGTTAAGCAGATGTCCGATAATATCTGCCACCTGCTTCACCGCAGCGATTTTAATATTGCATCACTCTATTCTATGGTATCATTAATTCGACGTAAACTAAAATGCGAAACACAGAAACAATGACATTCTTACAAGTCGATGTGTTTCCAGATCAATAGGGGATGAAAGTTGAATACGTCACCATCTTCTAAGAGAAGATCGGGATAACAGACACTTCCAAGATAATCCAGAAGCCACTTTCTCTATGGGGGAAGGGATTATAATTCAATTTTAAGAGCATCTATCACGTGGGGGGTTGCTTCTAAAGGCAGGATTAGTATTGTGTTTTTAAATTTAAATAACTGAATTATTGTTATTTTACGGGAAAATGTTTAGATGAAACACTAAAAAAAAGAAAAAAAAAACACTGGAATTTCCATGGAAACGGAGGGATGTACTGTACTATACGGATTGCACTCGGGAGAGATATATCCTGTCATTCAGTTGATAAACACTTGGAAAATGTCGCGTTATTCCTTTACATTAATACAAAAAGAAAAAAAATATATATCCAAAATAGAAGATACTCCTAGTATTTTATTGTTAATCAAGTGTTTTCTATTGTTAATATAACGTAATTAATAAGATTAAATCGGTTAATTAAGTAAAAAACATCTTACGTATCCCCTTGTGTTTCTTAAGTAACTTCAAATCGAAACACTCTATTGTAATGTAAATGAACAAATTACGAATTGACTCTTGTGTGTGTGTGTTTACTTTTAAAAAATGAATATTCCACACAAGGAAAACACAAAAGAAATTTCGGGTGTTATTTTATATATTTACAATTTAATTCCCTGTAAAAGAAATTATGTATTATTGCTTATAACCTTTATGTAAACTCGTGTGTTTAGTGTTTTATTATTATTTTTTTTTTAGTGTATTGACACTGAAAATCTAGGTTAGATAGATATATAATTGAGGAAACATAGCGTAATCGAACGTTCCAGTGCCAAAATTTCCATTAGTTCCGAGCCAAGGAACATTTGGAACGACGTCAGAATTATACGGTGTCAATTTTGAATTACGTTTCCGGTTCCGGTATCAAAAAATCATCGTCAATTATTTGCCTGGAAAAGCAAGCAATTAATTAACCCTTTACGTCATCGGGTTTAAAGGTTAAAATATAGAAAGAGGGTTAAATCTACCCGGAAACTAACACGTGTTTCCGGTTAACAAAACACAATTTCTTAAGAAATTTTACGGAAATCGAACCCATCCGATCGCTAGATTACATTGTAGTCTACGTAACAATATACAATTTACCAGTCTATTGTTACGTATCCCCCTCTGTTACGTATACTGTAATTCCGGATCGAAATAATAGTGATTTTAGTAGAGTGCAGCACGGAACACGACGTAATACGTTACGTTTAAAAAAAGTATATATATATATATATATATATATATAATTACGTCTCAGTGCGTTACGGTAATAAAAGCCAATTTCGAACATTGTTACTATATAAAATCTCGAGTTACGAGCCGATAAATTAAAGCTAAAACAGAGAGAAGTCGCGTAACTTCTAAGCGATTTTGTCGTTACGTTACGCTATTTCGTTAAAATTAACTGGCGTAACACGTCTTTCGCTTTTATAATTAATCGATTGTAGTGTTTTGATGGCGATTTCTATCGTTTATATGTAATGACGTCGGTAAAAAATAGGAAAGGTCACGACCCCTTTCGTGAGTTGAGGGTAAGCTCTATATGCAAATAAGGGGGCGAGTTCGATAGCCACGTAATCATTCGATTCCTCTAGCTTCAAACCAAGCTAAAATCTTATTCGCTCAGCACGCTAACGTTTAATTAATGTGTAATTCGAGAGAAATCGTTAACACGCCACGTCATCGCCCCCCGGGTCCAGATGCAAATCGGGATCATCCTCCTCCTCCCCCTCAAATATGAAACGAGTAGGGATAATAATTATAATCCGGGTAGGAAGTTCAGGGTATTTTCAGACACGCGAAACGAGAGCCGTTACCAGGAAACGTGACGAAAGAGGGAGATATTTTTTCGTAAACACTTCGCCCGTGTTTTTCGAATATACAAAGGAAAATATTAAATCACGTTTGATATTTAGGGGGTTAAATTCGGGGGGAGAAACACGCGAGTAGAAGGGCGAGCGACGTCAGATCGGCGGTTACGTTGTACGCGTTACGTTTTACAACGTAATTCCCGTATTAAAATAACAATTGATTATAATCTGAGCTACGTCATAAACAATCTTCGCAACGCAATCGATACAAATTGTTAACGTTTATTTACACCCCGAAGCGGCAGAGGAATTCCCCCGTTTCCGGGCCGTTTCAAGAGGAAACGGGGGGACGGAACCACCCCCGTCGCGCGGGTTTCGCCCCGGAACCGGAAGAGAAAAAAACGCTCCGAGCCTTCCGAGCCCGTAAAGGAACGGCCCGACTCCCGGCCCGCCGGAAGTGGGAAGAGTAAGCGGAAAGAAGGCGGTGGCCCCGCCGTTCCGGCCCGGAATTTGACTCCTGCCGGGAGCGGGGGGCGGGAAGGGAAGCGGGGGAAGGGCCCGGCGGGCCCGGGAGGGACGGGAGGGACGGCGGGCGCCCGGCTCCTCCGGCCGTCTGCCTCCACTCCCCCGAACGAATGCGAAGAGCCAGCAGGAGTAGCCGATTCTCCGTACAGTCGGAGGGCGACCATCGCGCCACTATCACGTCAGCGACAATGCGGAGACAACGCTAGCGACCGCGCCGAAGGAGTGGTGTGTGTGTGAGTGCGTGTTCACGTAGTCCCGGGGAATGACAGGACTGTCGGAGTAATGAGGACTGCGGGCTTCTCGGCCGTCTGGCTGTTGACGACGGCGTTGGTATTTCCAGGTGAGTCCGATTCCTCTGCCCCGCCGATCGATGCCCAAAATGGCCGATCGTCGGCGGAGGAGGACGAGCGGCCCGTCCGTCGCGCCGGCGCTTCTCCCACTCGGCACCGCGGAAAATTCCCTCGGACCCGTCCGCCTCCCCTCCGCGACGTGTGTGCCACCGGCCCGCACCCCCGCGCGGAAGGCTTCGCCCCGTCCGGCCCCCTCTCCCTCTTTTTTTTTTTTCTTTTAAATTTCTACCCCGGTCCCCGGCGCTCGCCGTCTCCGCCCGGTCACGGCCGTTTTCGGGCCTCTCCTACCCCCGCCTGGGCCCGGGCGCTCGGGGCCTCGACGGCGGCGGTTCGTTCGTCCCCGCCAAAGATGCCGGAGGATCGATAACTGCCTTCTTCCCGCATCCCGGTGTCGGAGACGGTGTCGGAATCCTCCCTTATTCTTTCCTCTTCCCGTCGTACCCCGCGTGCGGGCCGATCGGAAGATTCGGGCCCGAGAAGTAGCGCGCGCGGGCCGCCTGGCGTTCTCCGCCCCGCGCGCCGCTGCCGATCTGGAAACTAAGCCTTATCCGATTCTCCCCGCGGTAGGGAAATATCTTTGAGTTCCTCCGAAGGGTGATAGCTCGGGGAGCAAAGTTGTTTCTTCCCCCTTACCGGGGGCCTGGTTTGTGGCCTCCACCTTGGAGTTAAATGCTCTCCTCTGGACCGAGAAGCGGCGCGCGCGCTCAGGCCTCTTCCCCTTGAAAATGGACGAAAACGTTGATTTTCTAGAAAGCGTGGAGAATAATCGGAATTTTTCCCGGATAATTCGATCGAGGGGTGGAAAACGGGCGCGCGTGACCGACCCGTTTAATGGCGGACTATACGGGATTTTGTTTACCAATACTTTTATAGGAACCGGGAGGAGGAGGAGGAGGAGGAGGAGGGATTATCTTCCTCCGATTACTCGGATCATCCTCGACGGATTTAATTATGCTCCGGTTAAAAATAGGAGGTCGATCGATACATCTCGGCGTCGCTTCTCGAGAAGTCACTCACTCCCCCCTCTTCTCCTCGCGAGATTTGCTACCAAAACTGCAGTTTCGGCCGCTCTCCCTCGCGCCGTCCGAATAGGATTCGAGAGGAAATTGCCGGATAAACGGGAATGCCGACCGGTTAAAAGAGAATGGGAGGCGTCGAACGGCGTCGGCGAAGGTAGCGGTGTGGCCCGACAATCGATACCGACGGCGTAAGAGCCGGGGTCGCGACCGGCGTCGACCGCGTAGCTCGCCACGCGCGCCGCTCCCATATTGCGTGACGTTTTGCGCCGTTAAATCGAGATTATCGGCCGGCGCACGCTCCGCCTGCGGGGTCACGAACCGCCGACGCCTTCGGCCGTGGCGCTCGGCCCAATTTATTTGTAATTTAATTATCGTCGGTTGCCAAACCCCCGACGGCGCGCCGAGCCGGCGCGGCGCTCGAGAGCGCGCGCGCGAAAGAGAGAGCGACAGGAGGAATTAACGAGAAATTGGTGTGGTTCCTTTCAGCGAACTGTTCCGAAGACGAAGAGAGACTGGTCAGAGATCTGTTTCGCGACTACAACAAGCTCATCAGGCCCGTGGAAGTGATGAAAGAGACGGTGGAAGTGCAATTTGGTCTGTCTTTCATTCAGCTCATCAATGTGGTAAGTCCACCCCTGCCTGTCGCGTCGTGCGCGCCGGAAGCGGAAGATCTTTCCACTTCCTTCCGCCGCCGGAAGTGACGGAAATGAGCCGGCGCGGGGTATCGGTAACCCTCTACCCCCCGACGGGACGTCACGCCCGGTTCCGGTCCGAACCGAGTTCGCCTTTTGGACCGGGGCCAAAAAAGGAAGGATCCGACTAAACTCGACTTTTTTTTTTGTTTTTTTTTCTTTTCTTTTACCTTATTCTTGGGGGGGAAGTGGAAACAATCGATTTCCTACCCCCGTCTACTGTTATCCGTCTACGCGCGCCACCGATACCAGCAGTATTGCGTTACGGACAGACAACGGTTTGGGATCTTCCTTTTCCCTCTTCTTATACGTCACTTAAACGTCACTTCCTTTTTGTCACCACCTCATAATTCGTCTCGGTATTACCCGTTTTACAGGCGACAAGACACTACCTTCGAGTAAACAGAACGACTTAATTTTCTATAGTAACTTCGCGTAACTCTTACATTATACACTATAAAGACAGGTGACGATCTGGTTACGTCTTTACTAGCAAACTTTCCTTTCTTTTTATTACAAAAGTATATTAACTCGGGTGGGAAAATCTAGGTATTATTTACACACTTCTAACAGCGGGTGCCGAAGAAAAGCACGCGCTGTAATTAAATAAAACCGAAAATTGGGTGTAAAATTGGTCCCATTCGAATTCACAGCCGTCACAGAAAGTGTCAACCGAAGAAAATACACTCGTCCTGTATATTTTCACCCCTTTTCGTACCCGAAATTGTAAACAAAAAAAACAGTAAAATTTGTTGGACAATATAAAAGAGCCTACAAACGTCACCCATTGACTAAACACAATAAATAATTAATACGTGTGCGTGAATAAACGAATATTCTCGAGATTTAGGTTAATTGTTAATCGTAAATTCGTAATTTTCATTGTGTATAAGTATAAATAAACAAGGGAAATCACTCCATCCTATAAGAAAACAATAGAAAACTACTCGCATCACTTCAGCAATAATTAGTCAAGATTTTCATTGTTTCCCATTACACAGTTTAATTGACAACACTGTAAACGATTGTCTCTCTCTCCTCTCTCTCTCGCGTAACCCTCTGTCGAATATAGAAGGGGGGATAGTCGCATCGGTTACGCAAATTATCGTGTGGTAGAAGACGAATTTACATAGAAAATGGCGAGGTTTTTTTGTGTGTGTGTAACGGACGAGGGCGAAAATTTGTCGCCTGTCGTGTACAAAACTCTCTTTTATATTCGGGAGTTAATCTTTTATTTACAATGGCATTACACGAACACTCCGCGGCGCATCATTTTTTTATTACGACGAGTAATTGTCCGACCGTATCGATCGTAACTTTTCCTAGTTTCGTAACATCTTGAATATTTATGAACGTCGAATCGGTTACGCTCTTTACAAACGTGTGTTCGGAGGAGGGAGGGAGGGGGGTGGACGTGGACCTTGTATTATTTCCCTGTGAAAGAGTTACGCTTTCGTCTTACTTAAAAACGGGGATGTGTTACGATCATCCGGGAAAGGGGGTAGGCGAATTACTATTATGTTTTTCTCGTGTATATCAAGCGACTGTACAGTACAGTTCTATATAATACACGTACAGATACGTATATTATTCATGCTGCAAGTGTACTAACGAAGTTACGTTCGGTTCGTCCATGCAAATTTCATATCCCTGCTAAACGTGACGCTATTACCTAGTAAATAAGTCATAAATAATTTTTAAAAAAGTCGCGAGTAGTGTGTAATTACCCTCCCTCTTTTTTCGACTAGTAATTAACGGGGGGGTGAACGTGCGGGGTGAAGTTATTATTATATTATATACGAAAGTTTAATGGAGCATTTTTGCGTAGATTCAACCCGTTTAACACTTGGACGATATGAATTTTAATAACCAAGAGTTATTTGTATGTTTTGCCCCCTTTCTTCGCGTGGAATTACGCGGAATTTTATGAAGGACTTAAGACACCTCGTATAATTTAATACATGCTCTCTACCGGTGTTTACGTCGTGTAAATGAGTCACAGATACGTACTGTATTTCTTACGTTTGTTTGTCGTATGGTTTATCGAGTTTATACGCATTTAACTAATGGATATTGTACGAGTAAAGTGTGGAATTATTCCTAGTGTCTTTATTTATCTTCCCTTATTAAAGAATAGAATGGCAAACACTTTCTAAATGATAATTCTTCTCTCGAATGCTATTGTATTTGAATGAAAGGGAGAGGATATTTATTCTAGTTAATAGGCGCAACGTAGGAAATTCCTAAAGAATAGATTTTTCTCTGTACAAAATACAATAGTTTTCTTTTATATTCGAGTGTTTTACTTATTCAGCCGACTTTTTCCGGTTTCTAATTAATAAATTACACTGTCTTTCCGGTGTTTTATACAATACTACTGACAGGTTTACACTAGGAACTTTAACGTTTAAATATATACTACGATTAGGTTTTTGTATCCCCTTAGGTGGTAACGTGTTAAACAGTCGGGGGTGGATGACGACGGATGATTTATCTACGACACTTCTCTACTGTAACACGTTTTCGAACCGTTCGGAATGACGACGACGACGACGTCTCGTGGAATGTTAATGTATATTTTTGCATACCTTCAACCCTTTTTTTACTCGATTTTAAACCCCTCTACTTCAATGGAGGGTGAGGATTTCTATTGTAAAAGTTGCTGGAACAATTATAATGTGGGTGATTGTTTTGTTTCCGTTAAACACTGTCGTAAGTTCTTCCCTCGCCGAGGAGTAGGCCACAATTCTCCACTTTTCTAACACCTAAATAGGGGTCAGTTTCCTTTTAAGCCCTATTTTTGTTTAGAAACAGTGAGGATGACTCTATGTTTGCAGTATTTAAACAGTGACCGTGCCAAAGTAACTACTTATTACATAAAAAACCCAATGGATAGTGGCCTTTTATAGGTGAATGGTTTCCTCTGGAGGGGTGCAAACTCTTAAACAATTGTCGCAAACGTGTAAACGGAGGAGAAGGAAGATTGGGGATGGATTCTAGTTCATGTTAAACCGAAAAAAACACTCCCAAATTTTAAATCTTTCACAGAAATGGGAGCAGAGACCATCGATTGGGGTCTATCACGTGCTACATGACACTAATTCGGGATTTAGTACCAAGATTATTGCATTTATCCGCGTAGGAGCATCTTTGAGAACGTCGTTAGGATTTTATGTTGGCATCAAAGCCGGTGACGGCAAACATCAACAGCAAATACGGTTACGAAACGTAACGTAGTCGAAAGAGCGTAGAGATCCGGAAAAGATCCTCAACCCGTCTAGCGGTAAATCGAGATAGAGAGATTTTAAAGGAGGAGGAGGAGGAGGGGGGAGATTTTGTAGCGCGTGGCATCAGATCTCACTTATTTTTCTTCATTTACATATTTTAGTAGGAGAGGAATTTACGTAATAGCTTTCATACGTTTCGATGTAAGGTGGGCATTAACTTGTACTTAGGAAAGAACGTGATCGAATTTTCCAAGATCCTTCTCTTTACTAATAAATTAAAGAGGGATTTAAGAGGTTGCGGGAGTAAAAGTAAAAGTAAAAAAAAACTTCTTTAACCTTTAGCGATTCCGATTTAAAATTTCGCTTCGATAAGCTAAACGTTACTTTCCCGCTAGGTGATAAAATGTCGCTTTTATTGGGGAAAGAATATGGCGCGTGTAGAACGATTGACCCGAGATTTTCAGAATAAATGTTGGGGAATTTTTAGCGCTCGAATTTCCCGTTCGGAGGGGCGATTTCGGTGGCCGAAAGACATACAAATACTTTGATCCGAGCGCGATTTCGTGCGATAGAAATCGATAGGGATCCGGATTTTCTGCAACAAATCCTCTTTTTTCTGTCCGGGACTCTTTTAGATCCGGGAAAGAAATTCCACTTTTTTTTTTCATTCTCTCTCCCTTTCCTTCCAACGCAATTTCTGCCACCGATTCGGTTTTCGCTTTCCACAAAACACTACTTCACTCGATACTAGTTTTTCAGTCTCTTCTATTATCGTCTTCTTCTCACTGTAGATTTAATGTAGGAGTTTTTTAAAGTTTATTTTTTAATTAAATTTCGTGTTAAAATATTAAATGTTAACGAGTTTTTTTAAAGTGTAAATTCGTAATTATTGCCGAATTTACGGTTATAAATTCCGAAATATCATGCTGTAAATTTCAAAAGTCGTGCTGAAAATGCAGAAATTTTGCTGAAAATCGAGCTGATAACTCAGAAATTGTGCTGAAAATTTAAAAATTGTGCTGGAAATGAAGCTGAAAATTCAGAAACTGTGCTGAAAATTTAAAAATTGCGCTGAAAATCGAGCTGAGAATTCGGAAATTGTGCTGAAAATTTAAAAATTGTGCTGAAAATGAAGCTTAAAATTCAGAAACTGTGCTTAAAATTTAAAAACTGTGCTGAAAATGAAGCTGAAAATTCAGAAATTGTGCTGAAAATGAAACTGAAAATTCGAAAATTAAGCTGAAAACCAAGTTGAAAGTCACAAATCTTGCATAAAATTAAAATATTGTGCTGAAAATCAAGCTGAAAACTCCGAAATTATGCTGAAAACTCCGAAATCAAGCTAAAACTTTAGAAATTGTGCTGAAAATTTAAAAATTGTGCTAAAAATCAAGCTGTAAATTCGGAAATCTCGCTAAAAATCAAAGCTTTTTTTTTTCATCGCTTTCACGAGACCAAGACTGAAATTTTAGGTTTTATTCGGTCGAATAATTCGGCGAGTCTCGCGAGATTAAACAGGAGTCTTTCGTATATCGAATGAGGCAAAGGATATTAAATCGATATATTTAAAACAGTTCTTCCTTCTGTTTAAATCTTTTCGTTTTTGGACTCAAAAATATTCTAGCAAATCTTTTTCGCACGCGACTTAATCTTCTATCCAACCCCCCCATTTCGGCCGGCAACGGTCTTCCCCCCGCCCGAAATAATTACTTTTGGCAGTTTTGTATGAGTTCGTGCCGGTTAACTTTATCCACCATTTGATACGAGTCACGTGACTACGATCGGTAACGTCGCGTGGTACAGCGTAGTATACGAGAATCCCTCAGATTTCGTAGGGTTGAGGTTACCGCTTTAGCATTCTAACGCCAGACACGAATAATCTGGAGGGACGTACGTTACGTCACACTGGCACGTGGTGGAGAAGTCTTCGTAGCCACTTATTACTTTACACTGTAGACGGAATGACGTAATTTGCAACTCTTACACAGAGAGAAAGGGGGGGTGTATTCTCACTCCATGTTTGCAGAACGTGACGGCGCACGCGAATTAGATCCACACCCGAAATATTTCCTTCCCTGTAAATTGCCCCTTTTATAGACAAATGAACTGTAACAGTTTTACATTGCTTCTATCCGTATTGTGCTGTTCGATACTCTCCATTGTTTGCTTGTATGTAGAATTAGTATTGTGAAGCGCGTGTCGTTAAAATTTCCGACCTCCCCATTATAAACACGCGTGATAAAGAGAGTTTAGAGAATACACAGCTTTATCTTTCGGTGTATTATTTGTCATTCTGTGACCCTGCATTCTGACCAGACGGACGGACAAACAGATTATCATTACACTTACGAATCGAGGCAGTGTTTATGTTTGGAGATTCCGCACTCGTCACCACACGATTGGTGACATTTTCGGGGGTATTTTCTGAATTTGGCTGGTTCGAGTAACGTAACAATTGACGCCACTATTCTTCTTTATATTCCGAGATTTAAAGTCCACCCCGAACGAATTTAATACAAACTTTAAGCGCGGGTTATCTGAAAGGGAAACAAGACTTTGTGTAATTAAAGATTGAAGACAACCGAGAGAAAGTAAACTTGGATGGGAGGTTGGGATTTGGGCACGCGCCCGAGTAGGGGTATTCTCCTGTAAAGCATCGATTCTCACCGTTATCGAAGCCGATTCGGAGGTTAATCGCCCCCCTCGTTCGTCATCTTCCTATGTTTTGGAGGGGGGGACCTTCCTCCTTCGCGACTCTTCTTACTGTTAGGAGTAGTATCCGGGGCTACTTCATCTACCAGATAGGGAGTAGCTGGGGGGGAAGGCTACTATTACTACCAAATGAGGAGCGGCATCCTCCCTCGAAAGAATGTAACTCCCCAACCATTCTTTACTGACTCGAAAGTAGAAAGAGGGAATTTTCTATGGTTGCGCCACACAATCGATGCTACTGGAATGCGGAAAAAACGCGATTGGCCCGCATAAGGAACAATCGACGATGACCATCCATTATTCAAACTCGCTTTCAATATCCATTAAAAAAACTCGCAACCCATTTCGCTGGTAACGCAACGCCAGCGTAACGCGAGTCGGAGTTAAACAATCTCCTCCGACGTCACACAGAACAACACCGGGTGGCGAGAACGTCATTGGAGAAATTGGTAAATTGCCAAACTCTTTTTTTACGTAGTCGAAAACTATCCGAAGTTTGAAAAAAAAAGGAAAAGGGGGTCTGGCATCGATCGCAATAAAAATCGCGCCATTATTTATAGCGGGAGCGCATTATTTTATTGTATCTTTTCACTGGCGTGATGTTCTACGACGTCACGTGAATTGGAGGAAAGAAACGAATAAAAGAATCTGTTACTTACGGACGTAATTCACTGACACGTTTTAAAGCTCACTTTTCCTCCATAAATAATTTCCTTTTACATAATTTCTCGTGTAAAATTATAATTAATCGATTTAAACCGATTCTTTTCAAGTGTTTCCTTGAAGAAAAAAAAGGGTAGGATGGTAGGGTGCGAGCGTTTTAGCGATTATTATAAGAAGTAACGTCGATAACCCCAGGGAGATTCTTTGGCGGTGTGTTGTTAGAAAACGTGGAAGCCATTAAACACTGCTCGTTCGATTCGAAAATACAATAAGGCAATTGTCTGGCGTCACAATAAAAGCTTATTTCTTAAATTCGTTACGGATTTAAAACGCTGTCACGTGAGTTTAAGGAAAAAAAGAGGGGGTAAAGAATTGATCCGTTCCGTCCATGGCGACAAATCGAAACAAATTATATTAGCGTGGCTTAATCGGGTGTCGTCACTCCCCGTGTATTGTCGAGGAGACGAGGTGACGTTTAGTTTCTATCGCTAATTGACCTTGTTCGTGTTACGCCAAATTGACGAATCATTTTTGTCTTTATTGAAAACTACAGCTTTATGTGAAGCTGTAAGAGGGTTTGTAGCTTCACATAAGCTGTAAGAGGGTTTTGAGCTTCACATAAGCTGTAAGGGGGTTTGCAGCTTTTATTTATTTATTTATTTGCTTAATAAATTGTATCATTTTTCCTGAAAGCGAATACTTGTTACATTGTTAGCAGTTATTTATTTATTACATAATACCTGGGCTCTACGGAGGATTTAGTAAGCGTTGTAACTCTTGGTCGCTGTGTTCGAGCGGAAACGAATAAAAGAGATACTTACCATTGACGTTTCTTCCGCCGGAAACGATAATAATTAAACGTTCGCTCGTCTGTTACGTAACAATACACGATGCCGTCGCGTGACAGTTTCGACTTTACCTTAATATTGTTAAGGTCGGGTTAGAACCGCGAGTTAGTTTTTCGAGGAGTTCTATACAGATCGATATTACTTTCTCCCTGATACAAAGAACTGAAGGCGCAACAAAGAGGAGGTTTTTAACTACTTCAAATACAGGAGAAGGTATTCAAAGAAAGTCTCCTCATCCTTCCTAATTTATGATGTCCGCCGGCGATTACTACAAATAAAAGTGTAGTGAAGTAACAAAAATAAATCGCCTGAGAGGAGAGAATTTTCCAAATTAAGAAGATTGTCACTTTGCAGAAGAGGAGGAGGAATTTCTAACCAGTCGGTGGCCATCTTCGGCTGTCTTTCTTTAAATAAAATGACTACTTTACCGTAAAATATGCATACTTTTAAAGTATAATAGCCGTTTAAATAGGTTCTACCCTGGGGTATGCATTTACAATATCAGAAAATCTCATATCATTGTCGAGATGTGAAGGTTCCTCTAGGGGTTGTAGCTAAATTTAGCCTGTAAGATAACTCTTCTTTGTGTTAATTTAGAAGATTCATTAACATAAGTACCGAAATTTGTATAACTTCGGGGGGGGAAATGACGCATTGTTTTCATTTTCTACACGCAAGCAAGTTTCCTTTCTTCAAAAAATTGAAGAGATTCCTGGCTTTAGATCCAGTATCTGTCCCAACTGACCGTTTATTCCGGGGGAGAGAGGGTCGAGAAGTCGGAGAAAGGAATCAAGTGTTGAGGAAGAGAACTTTTATGTGTCTAACGAGTCGTCCGCCATCGTCCGAGGCTGCGGAATCCCGCACGAGGTCGAAAAATAACCCAGGGCACACCGAGAAGACACGACGTTAAATTTATCGATTGACAAAACATGGCGCGAAAAGCCAAATCTCCAACGTGTTCTACGTCATAAATCTTCGTTCTTTCGATTCCCTAACCCGTGATTACGTCACAATACGGGAAAGGAACGATGAGGGATAGTTTTCACAGAAACAAACACCGTAAACCCCGACGATCAGTGGAGTTTTTTTTTTTCAAGACTTCGCCCAGTGTTTACTGTGTAATTTACAAATATTTCATAGGGGTAGGAAGACGGAGAGACGGTATAAAGAGGTGATAGAAACACAACCCTTCCCGCTCTTCCTTCACAACTTTCACATAAGTGGATGTTTTCCTTTAAATCTCGACGTTAGTCGTGTTATTTGTGTTATTAGAAAAAGTAAGATTTGTATTGTTTTGTTTTTTTTGTAGTTTTTTTTTGGCCACATGAATAAGTAATGGCCGAATGGTAAAGAGAAATTCTCCATTAGAATCTGCTGTAGTGTACTGTACTGTACAGTACGTAGGAGGTGCGGTGGCGACGGACGAGGGCGAAAATTCTAGTTTCTAAGGCAACCGCCTCTTACGACGGTCGATAAATTGCCGCGCCACATTCGAATTTTGTTAAAATTACACGGCAAAAATCTCTCCATTGTCTAAATCGGGGAAGGAAATTGTATAATTTCGGGGGTCGGAAATCGATTCGTTTCTTACGTTCGTCTCTTTTGTCTTCCCTATTAGGAACGTGCGATTCTTAAATCCCGGGTTGT
Source organism: Centruroides sculpturatus (assembly GCF_000671375.1). Classification (NCBI taxonomy): domain Eukaryota; kingdom Metazoa; phylum Arthropoda; class Arachnida; order Scorpiones; family Buthidae; genus Centruroides; species Centruroides sculpturatus. The sequence continues at coordinate 85,278 of NW_019385400.1, forward strand.
TTTACGTTAAAAAAAAATAGAAAATTCGCACGTGTATGGACCCTCGGAATAACGTTTCCAACGTTATTCCGAGGATTTATTCTAGAAGAGTTATTCTAGAAGGATGCTACGATAAAAACTTTACGTAAAGTTTTTATCGTAGCATCCTTCTAGAGCATCTTTCTTTTTTCCACTGATGCGGATGGTGCAGCATCTCTCTTCATCCCTTCGAGTGGATGATTCTATATATATATATATATTGACCTTTAATGAAAGAATAATTAGAAATTTCGTAAAGTACTGAGAGGAGGGAGAGCCCAATAATTGTAGCGTTATATCGATTCCATACTCTTGCATACTGTGTGTGTTTTTTTTTTTCCTACCTCGAAATATCGATTAACGGCGGGGATGATTACTGTTGGTGGACTTTTGTCGCTGTATTTTATTCGTATTTTCGATCGGTCTTTCGAGAAAATTTGAAATTTGCTACCGATTTTTCCTCCCGCTCTCCCTCGAATTTACTTTTTCGCCCATTGAAATCGAACAAAACGGGGGGAGGGAGGGGGTCCTTCGCTCCTATTTTGGCACACACGCTACAACACCTCGAAAATCGAACCCGATTTATCGAAGAGTTACGCAAGAATATGGAGTAACGTGATACGAATAATTATTGTCGTAACGTCGCTTCGTCCAATCTTCTTTCGTTAGATTAAGAAAATTCGATGGAAATGTCGTTACGATCGTAACAAGAAGAAATTTACTAAGAAGAGAGCCGATTTAATCCCAAGAAAATACAGAAATGATAACATAGAAATGAATGAATAAATAAAAGAAGATAACGATGACGATTGTATACGTAAGATACATATTAATGAAAGGAATATTTTTACTCCTGTCTTTTCCATTGTTTTTTTCGAATATTAAGGAATAATCGTTATGCAGAACAAGAAGAAAGATTTGACCATTATTGTTTTTTCCTATTCATAAATATCGAGGAGAGTAACGTTGATTACTTTACTGTATTACGTTACGTTATAATGCGACCAGCCAGTTAAAACCAGTTTGTCGTGGGTTCACTCTCAAGTGAATGAAATCACTTAATACCAGTCGCGGGTTCGAACCTCGTAGACGTGGATTTTTCACGTTTCAAACGCCTAAAAGGGAAGCCAATTTCTTGTCCAGGGAGGGATCTTCACACGTGGCTGGCGTGTCGCTTTGCTTAACCCCATCGATCCCATTCAATCCACGGTTACGGAGTTAATTAATTATGAAAAATCACCCCCGAAATATTTAAAATTCTCTCTCTCCATATCCCTGGAAACCTCGTTAATGCGACTATTAGATAGAAAGGGATTGCCCTAATTTACTGATAGATTGCTTCAATTCTTATAATTGGCCTTTTTTAAGTGTTACGCTTAGTAGTCACACGTTCGATTAAATATTAATTACGTAACAACGAGAAAACACTAATTTATAAACTATTAGAAAAAGGATCATACTTAATACCCTTTTAATTCTCTTTTAAACAACGATAATGACGCATAAATCGTTTAATTTTATTAGAAATTTCTTTGTTTATTGTTGGAACGTTAATTCGAGGACGTCACAAGAAAATAATTAATTAGATTCTTGAACAATACTCCCGTGTTTTAATGTTATTCTCTCGAAATAACGTAAACAATTAGCATTTACTTTATTTTAAATGGGAATTTCGAACCCCCGAGTGTCGAACGAAGTACACGTGGGTGGGTGCAACGTCATGCCCACGCGCTGCACATGAACATCTTAATTCTCTATTGTGGAAACAAGAAAATAAACGGTAATCCAGCTACACAGACACACACACACGAAACAATTTAAGTGGCTCCGTAGCAATTTTATATTATTTTTTTTTTACGAGACTGCTCCCGAATGTTTTAAATTGGATTGTGATGGGGGTAAAGTAGTGGAACAATCGAACTTTACCGGTGGGTGTGCATCGAGCCATAGTTGAAAAAAAGAAAGAAAAAGAGATCTGCAGCAGCTTGAAAGTTCCCCCTTGTTAAAAAATATATTCCAAATTACCCTCCTTATTGCAATGAGGAGAGTAATTTAATAAGGATCTTCTTCCTTTCCTTTATATTCTAATTATGAGATTAGCCATGAGATTAAATTCTTTCCTATGGTTTCGGGTGATTCTTTTTGTGTTTTATCAGTGAAATTTCGTCTTTAATCATTCTAAACGATAGGATTAGAGATTTGTCTTCCTTCTTCTATTGGAAAATTTCTTCTTCCCCCTAATCTTTAAATTAACAATGTCGATTTTCATGAGTTCCGTTAGTTTCCTCTTGAAGTTTGCTAATCGAGACGAAGGATTGGACAATACAACAAATGGTTGGTCTGGCGTGAGGGGTGCCTCCCGACAGGAAATTGGACCCTATTTAGATGTTAGTCACGTGAAGAAACACGGAAAACTCCACGTTGATGAGTCACAAGCACTGATATTGGTGGAAACTTTAGGGGGAAAGCTCCTTGTTAGTCCTTCCTTCTCTTATTACTGGTTTATCTCAAGATGTGGTATACGAAATCCTTCCTAATCTTCGAGCTTCACCAACGTTAAGTTTTTCGGTGTTTTCCCCCACCTAAAATAGGGGTACATTCCAAAAAGTGGTGGGAAATGATCCTATTGATACTACAACTCCGTTCGGATTCTTCAAGAACCGAATTTGAGTAATTTCATTCGAATTTTAGTGCAATAAATAATACTTTTAATCGGTTCCATTATTGGATTAAGGGCTATTGAGGTATAAGGAGAATAACCCAACTGATAGGTAGTGAATACCCTTATATACCATTGCGATATCTCGATTTAATGTAAGACAAAACTGAGATTACAGCGTAGTTATTCTTCCATGTTTTTATAGTACTGTTTACGCGGAATAAATTGCTAAAGAATATTTTATAGGCGAATTATTACTATTTTTCAACGAAATATCCGGAAAACACTAGCAAATATTGTATTTTTCATGCAAGAATTCCCGTTTGGAAGACATTTTTCAGGTTCATTTCGCATTGACAGCGCGCGATTGTCGCGTATAACCCGCAGAAGATCGGGTAATATCATGATTTTTTGTGTGTGTTTCTGTGTATCGCAGGGAGTTTAATAGGTGGAGAAAGGGGGGACGAATACTTTCTTAGAATGGTAACTTTCATTAAGGGATAATTTGGAAAGTGAGAGTAACAAATGGAGGCTTTACAGCAACATCCGTTTAGCGGTTTCCTCTTCGGCAGTATCCGAGAGGCATTCACAATAGTATTTTGTAGTGTCGTTTCTAAGACGATAAGAGCATTAATAAAGGCCATACAGAGAAATTTATCGTTTTTACTAATTAATTGCGTCGCAGTAGGTGGGAGGAGGGAAGAACGAGGGCGAGAGAGAGAGAGAGACGAAGTCTTTAAGGAAGAGGCAGAGGATCGATTGCCGAAAGGCAAAGAAATGCGCTTCTTTGGAAAACCGAGACGACGACGGGGGGAACGAATTCTCGAGAGGGGGGTCGATAGCTTCTTCGACCGGTTTTGGGAGCGAGGAGGGAGGCCGCCCGGTTTAGTCGGCCGCGGATCGACGACCGTTTCTTTGCCAGGAGAGACAGAGAAAGAGAGAGAGAGAGAGAGCCACCACAATCGATACCCTTAAGCGAACGAATTCCTTCTTATCTACTTCCACCCCCTCGGCGGATCTCTTTTAATTATCGAACCGACCGAAAATTAATAACGGGCTCCATCTGGCTCCGTTGCTCTTCCTCCTCCCCAAAGGAGTAACCGGGATTCGACCGCGCTTTCTCTCTCTCTCTCTTTCTCCCTGTCGAGGGTTCGAACCTCATGATGTTCCAGGATGCTGGAGGCGTCATAGAAGAGGAATCGATCCCCAGGCAATCGATGGCCAACTCGGTATGGTCTGGATAGTCGTACAGCCTCACCCCGGCTATTAAGAGGTGGAAGAGGCGACCCCACGCCAGAAGAATGGCCGGGGGAGGAGGGGAAGGAAGAAGAGGAAGGAAGCGCCACCGGTGTGTCGTCCGGTGGGGTGAGTCGAGTGATGAATTATATCGACATCGATCGGAATCTAGCAAACACCTCCCTCCTCTTCTCGGATCGGGTTTATCTTCTTCCTCTTCCATCCCAAGCGCCAAAACACAACCCCTCGTAACTTCTTCCGGGGTGTAACGCGAGATGTTACTCGAAAATCTTCCGAAATTTAAAACGTTCAGCAATTTACTTCCTCCGAAGAAATTGAAATCTCCTCATTTTTCTTTTTGGCTGTGAGAAACGTAACTTATTTGTTACGCCGAGTTTACGGGCGAGGAAATGATGGGAAAAAACGGTTACTTATATATATAGTATGTCATACATTAGTGTTACTCTATAGACATCAGTTTCTTTTATCTTCCCGTGGATTCTGGTTACGAGCGGATAAAAACGTAACGGTAGTAGAATCAATTCCGGATGGAAATTAAGAAAATATTGTGGTAACTTGCTACGCCAGAATATCGTAACAACGCTCTCTAAATCCTATTTATCTCTCGTTACTCGGTAGCCGATTCCCTCGGTGTTACGTTATTCAACCCCGTAATAACGTAACTTACGATCTTTCTGCAACTCGATTCTGTTGTTTTTAAACTCGAAAATAATTACTGTATTAGTCTAGTTTAATGCTGCGTGATTACCGATTTGTTCTATTTAAAAAAATAATAATTATAATCTCTCTCCCTCCCCCTCCTGTAATTTCGAATTTTAATTAATTTCCAAATCAATATAAAGTAATTTAATAAAGTAAAGTAGTTTCGGCATCCTTTATAAGCTACTCGATTTTGTTTTCTTGGATGAAGTATTTTTATCCGACTCATTTGGAGATTGATGCGGATCTAATCATCGTTTCTTTCGTATTTATTTATTTATTTTTCCATAAATCTTCCTCGAAGGTGCAGCCAATTGCAGAAAATCGCTTAGAATCTAGTGCAAAAAGTGTATAAGGTTAAACCTGTTATCTACAGATAAGTGTAGTGTCGCGATACAACGTCCTGGACAGACGTTTGTTTCTTCGGATGGAAACGTTTCTATGGGAAATAACGGGCTTTTCGTCGTCTTTCTAACAATTTTGCTCTAAGATCTTAAGGTTGTTCGTTCGTCTTGTCTGTTTGTTTCGCCTTATGTGTGTTATTTCTCGATTTTTCCTTGTACTTACACGCCAGTAGACGAGTGGACAAAACCTCTGAACAATAGCAATTTTAAAAGTAAAAGCTCTTAGCACCGGTTGCGGGTTTAACTCTCACCAAAGTAGAGTTTTATTCCGGCTCTTCCTCATGTCTCTAACACTTATCTGAACACTAGTCGAGGGTTCACGCTCACCAACGTGGTGTTTTCTGGCTCTTTCTCACGTCCCTAACACCTATCTGAACACAAGTCGAGGGTTCACGCTCACCAACGTGGTGTTTTCTGACTCTTTCTCACGTCTCTAACACCTATCTGAACACTAGTCGAGGGTTCACGCTCACCAACGTAGTGTTTTCTGGCTCTTCCTCACGTTCCTAACACCTATCTGAACACTAGTCGAGGGTTCACNTTTCTATGGGAAATAACGGGCTTTTCGTCGTCTTTCTAACAATTTTGCTCTAAGATCTTAAGGTTGTTCGTTCGTCTTGTCTGTTTGTTTCGCCTGATGTGTGTTATTTCTCGATTTTTCCTTGTACTTATACGCCAGTAGACGAGTGGACAAAACCTCTGAACAATAGCAATTTTAAAAGTAAAAGCTCTTAGCACCGGTTGCGGGTTTACCTCTCACCAAAGTAGAGTTTTTTTCTGGCTCTTCCTCGCGTCTCTAACAGCTATCTGAACACTAGTCGAGGGTTCACGCTCATCAACGTAATGTTTTCTGCCTCTTTCTCACATCTATAACACCTATCTGACTACTAGTCGAGGGTTCACGCTCACCAACGTGGTGTTTATGGCTCTTCCTCACGTCTCTAACACTTATCTGACCACTAGTCGAGGGTTCACGCTCACACGTGGTGTTTATGGCTCTTCCTCACGTCTCTAACACTTATCTGACCACTAGTCGAGGGTTCACGCTCACCAACGTAGTGTTTTCTGGCTCTTCCTCACGTTCCTAACACCTATCTGAACACTAGTCGAGGGTTCACGCTCACCAACGTGGTGTTTATGGCTCTTCCTCACGTCTCTAACACTTATCTGACCACTAGTCGAGGGTTCACGCTCACCAACGTGGTATTTTCTGGCTCTTTCTCATGTCTCTAACACCTAGATATGGGCGAAAATACCATAAAAAGCCGTAACAAGTGGAACCCCCTTGGCAGATCTCCCCTTGTGTTACGTTGCTGTATCTCACCAAACCTTTGTATTTTTTTAAAACCGAAACAATAGAAACCGAGGAAGAACAATTCCATACATAACACATTCCATTATCATAAATAAAATATGAAGAAGCAAAGAAAAAAGCAATCGATAAATTGGTGTTTACGAAGATCCTTCTTTAAAATTGAGCGATTTACGTCATCCCCGCCAGATTTATTCTCGTAAAACAATATAAATTACGTAATATATAACAATTTTTCGCACAGTTTTACAGTCCGTAACCTTTGACCTTCTTTCCTATTTTGGGTGTAGCTTTAATACAGAGTAATGTCTTTGAATATTAACAATATTTTAATTATTATTACGTAGAATTAAAAGACTTTTGGCTAACATTTCTCTTTTATTTATTACAGAACGAGAAGAACCAGATTATGACGTCGAACGTCTGGCTCCAATTGGTAAGTTCCTGTGTCCGCACGTCACAATTACAATTGACTAATAGTACAATTCGTATTTGAAACGAGGGAGCGAAAGTTCTAAGACAAAAGAAAGAAATACGTCATAATACATAATGCAATTATCTCAAGACACCAGCTTCTTGTTTAGCATTCCCTTTATAACTTCGTAAATGTATTGTTTATATTTGGATTCGAAAAAAAAAACTAATGCATTCCCATTGTTAGTAAGATTTGAGGATTTTAATTAGATCAACCCCGCATATAACGCTCTTTCCATCACTCGAGAACACGTAACAACCACTCGGAAACAATTACATAAGCTTCAATTACAGGTATTATTATCGCTTCGTCAGTAAGTACGACCCTTTCTTTTATAAGACAATACTGTAGTGTTTCCATCCCAATCGAATTTGTCCTCGTCATTATGAAATTCGAATTTACTCCTCTCGAAAAGTTCTTAACAAAGATGTCGTCCCTCTTTTTTTTATAACCAGAAGATCGATTCGAAATCGATTCTCTTTCATAGCAAGAGAATCGATTTCGAAACTCACGAATACTTCAATTGTCCAACTTATTGTATTTTCTCTAATTTCTTTGTTAGTTGAAAGTATTTCTTCTCTATTCGATTTGCCAGCATCCATCGCCTCCAGACTTTTTCTATTATTCTATAATATTTGTCTGGTGTCTAGTGTGATTTTTGGGCCATTCTTATTTACTTCTAAAACTGGAGCCAAACTTTGTTTTTTTTTTTTCCTTAACAAAAGAAGGAAAAAATCCCGGACAAAATTCGATACGATTCGAAGAATTTCCTTTTCTATTTCGAATATATTTTTGAATACGCATACGAGAGACAAGCGGATATTGAAATCTAGACCCCGGGGATCTTTCTGTCGAAATCTCTCATTTCACGCGGTTTAAACTGCTAAGGGTCAGTTAGATAAACAATTTAGAGATTGGGAAAGTTAAATATTAAATGGTTCCTTTCTCTTCGGTGGGTACGAGAAATGTTTATATTGAAACAATATTTTGCATTGTTTGGAAAGCGAAAAGAATACTTAAATGTATAGGAATACGTGAAAACCTCATTAGTAAAGGTGGCTCGGTCTCTGATGGCCCTCTCTAAATACGAGGGGAACGAATAATACAATGCACACGTGTTAAAAAATCACGTTTATCTAGTGTACTGTTTGGCATTGTGTAGCTTTAGAAGAGTTTAGATTACAATTCTTCTGCCCATACTTGGAGGAATACTACACTAGGAACACTACAAATAGCACACTTGAAAGGAACACTACAAATAACAGACTTGAAAGGGACACTACAAATAGCAGACTTGAAAGGGACACTACAAATAGCAGACTTGAAAGGGACACTACAAATATCACACTGAAAGGAACATTACAAATACCACACGGAAAGGAACACTACAAATACCACACTGAAAGGAACACTACAAATACCACACTTGAAAGGAACACNAGCTTTTATTTATTTATTTATTTGCTTAATAAATTGTATCATTTTTCCTGAAAGCGAATACTTGTTACATTGTTAGCAGTTATTTATTTATTACATAATACCTGGGCTCTACGGAGGATTTAGTAAGCGTTGTAACTCTTGGTCGCTGTGTTCGAGCGGAAACGAATAAAAGAGATACTTACCATTGACGTTTCTTCCGCCGGAAACGATAATAATTAAACGTTCGCTCGTCTGTTACGTAACAATACACGATGCCGTCGCGTGACAGTTTCGACTTTACCTTAATATTGTTAAGGTCGGGTTAGAACCGCGAGTTAGTTTTTCGAGGAGTTCTATACAGATCGATATTACTTTCTCCCTGATACAAAGAACTGAAGGCGCAACAAAGAGGAGGTTTTTAACTACTTCAAATACAGGAGAAGGTATTCAAAGAAAGTCTCCTCATCCTTCCTAATTTATGATGTCCGCCGGCGATTACTACAAATAAAAGTGTAGTGAAGTAACAAAAATAAATCGCCTGAGAGGAGAGAATTTTCCAAATTAAGAAGATTGTCACTTTGGAGAAGAGGAGGAGGAATTTCTAACCAGTCGGTGGCCATCTTCGGCTGTCTTTCTTTAAATAAAATGACTACTTTACCGTAAAATATGCATACTTTTAAAGTATAATAGCCGTTTAAATAGGTTCTACCCTGGGGTATGCATTTACAATATCAGAAAATCTCATATCATTGTCGAGATGTGAAGGTTCCTCTAGGGGTTGTAGCTAAATTTAGCCTGTAAGATAACTCTTCTTTGTGTTAATTTAGAAGATTCATTAACATAAGTACCGAAATTTGTATAACTTCGGGGGGGGGAAATGACGCATTGTTTTCATTTTCTACACGCAAGCAAGTTTCCTTTCTTCAAAAAATTGAAGAGATTCCTGGCTTTAGATCCAGTATCTGTCCCAACTGACCGTTTATTCCGGGGGAGAGAGGGTCGAGAAGTCGGAGAAAGGAATCAAGTGTTGAGGAAGAGAACTTTTATGTGTCTAACGAGTCGTCCGCCATCGTCCGAGGCTGCGGAATCCCGCACGAGGTCGAAAAATAACCCAGGGCACACCGAGAAGACACGACGTTAAATTTATCGATTGACAAAACATGGCGCGAAAAGCCAAATCTCCAACGTGTTCTACGTCATAAATCTTCGTTCTTTCGATTCCCTAACCCGTGATTACGTCACAATACGGGAAAGGAACGATGAGGGATAGTTTTCACAGAAACAAACACCGTAAACCCCGACGATCAGTGGAGTTTTTTTTTTTCAAGACTTCGCCCAGTGTTTACTGTGTAATTTACAAATATTTCATAGGGGTAGGAAGACGGAGAGACGGTATAAAGAGGTGATAGAAACACAACCCTTCCCGCTCTTCCTTCACAACTTTCACATAAGTGGATGTTTTCCTTTAAATCTCGACGTTAGTCGTGTTATTTGTGTTATTAGAAAAAGTAAGATTTGTATTGTTTTGTTTTTTTTATAGTTTTTTTTTTTGGCCACATGAATAAGTAATGGCCGAATGGTAAAGAGAAATTCTCCATTAGAATCTGCTGTAGTGTACTGTACTGTACAGTACGTAGGAGGTGCGGTGGCGACGGACGAGGGCGAAAATTCTAGTTTCTAAGGCAACCGCCTCTTACGACGGTCGATAAATTGCCGCGCCACATTCGAATTTTGTTAAAATTACACGGCAAAAATCTCTCCATTGTTTAAATCGGGGAAGGAAATTGTATAATTTCGGGGGTCGGAAATCGATTCGTTTCTTACGTTCGTCTCTTTTGTCTTCCCTATTAGGAACGTGCGATTCTTAAATCCCGGGTTGTTTTACGTTAAAAAAAAATAGAAAATTCGCACGTGTATGGACCCTCGGAATAACGTTGCAAACGTTATTCCGAGGATTTATTCTAGAAGAGTTATTCTAGAAGGATGCTACGATAAAAACTTTACGTAAAGTTTTTATCGTAGCATCCTTCTAGAGCATCTTTCTTTTTTCCACTGATGCGGATGGTGCAGCATCTCTCTTCATCCCTTCGAGTGGATGATTCTATATATATATATATATTGACCTTTAATGAAAGAATAATTAGAAATTTCGTAAAGTACTGAGAGGAGGGAGAGCCCAATAATTGTAGCGTTATATCGATTCCATACTCTTGCATACTGTGTGTGTGTTTTTTTTTCCTACCTCGAAATATCGATTAACGGCGGGGATGATTACTGTTGGTGGACTTTTGTCGCTGTATTTTATTCGTATTTTCGATCGGTCTTTCGAGAAAATTTGAAATTTGCTACCGATTTTTCCTCCCGCTCTCCCTCGAATTTACTTTTTCGCCCATTGAAATCGAACAAAACGGGGGGAGGGAGGGGGTCCTTCGCTCCTATTTTGGCACACACGCTACAACACCTCGAAAATCGAACCCGATTTATCGAAGAGTTACGCAAGAATATGGAGTAACGTGATACGAATAATTATTGTCGTAACGTCGCTTCGTCCAATCTTCTTTCGTTAGATTAAGAAAATTCGATGGAAATGTCGTTACGATCGTAACAAGAAGAAATTTACTAAGAAGAGAGCCGATTTAATCCCAAGAAAATACAGAAATGATAACATAGAAATGAATGAATAAATAAAAGAAGATAACGATGACGATTGTATACGTAAGATACATATTAATGAAAGGAATATTTTTACTCCTGTCTTTTCCATTGTTTTTTTCGAATATTAAGGAATAATCGTTATGCAGAACAAGAAGAAAGATTTGACCATTATTGTTTTTTCCTATTCATAAATATCGAGGAGAGTAACGTTGATTACTTTACTGTATTACGTTACGTTATAATGCGACCAGCCAGTTAAAACCAGTTTGTCGTGGGTTCACTCTCAAGTGAATGAAATCACTTAATACCAGTCGCGGGTTCGAACCTCGTAGACGTGGATTTTTCACGTTTCAAACGCCTAAAAGGGAAGCCAATTTCTTGTCCAGGGAGGGATCTTCACACGTGGCTGGCGTGTCGCTTTGCTTAACCCCATCGATCCCATTCAATCCACGGTTACGGAGTTAATTAATTATGAAAAATCACCCCCGAAATATTTAAAATTCTCTCTCTCCATATCCCTGGAAACCTCGTTAATGCGACTATTAGATAGAAAGGGATTGCCCTAATTTACTGATAGATTGCTTCAATTCTTATAATTGGCCTTTTTTAAGTGTTACGCTTAGTAGTCACACGTTCGATTAAATATTAATTACGTAACAACGAGAAAACACTAATTTATAAACTATTAGAAAAAGGATCATACTTAATACCCTTTTAATTCCCTTTTAAACAACGATAATGACGCATAAATCGTTTAATTTTATTAGAAATTTCTTTGTTTATTATTCGAACGTTAATTCGAGGACGTCACAAGAAAATAATTAATTAGATTCTTGAACAATACTCCCGTGTTTTAATGTTATTCTCTCGAAATAACGTAAACAATTAGCATTTACTTTATTTTAAATGGGAATTTCGAACCCCCGAGTGTCGAACGAAGTACACGTGGGTGGGTGCAACGTCATGCCCACGCGCTGCACATGAACATCTTAATTCTCTATTGTGGAAACAAGAAAATAAACGGTAATCCAGCTACACAGACACACACACACGAAACAATTTAAGTGGCTCCGTAGCAATTTTATATTATTTTTTTTTTACGAGACTGCTCCCGAATGTTTTAAATTGGATTGTGATGGGGGTAAAGTAGTGGAACAATCGAACTTTACCGGTGGGTGTGCATCGAGCCATAGTTGAAAAAAAGAAAGAAAAAGAGATCTGCAGCAGCTTGAAAGTTCCCCCTTGTTAAAAAATATATTCCAAATTACCCTCCTTATTGCAATGAGGAGAGTAATTTAATAAGGATCTTCTTCCTTTCCTTTATATTCTAATTATGAGATTAGCCATGAGATTAAATTCTTTCCTATGGTTTCGGGTGATTCTTTTTGTGTTTTATCAGTGAAATTTCGTCTTTAATCATTCTAAACGATAGGATTAGAGATTTGTCTTCCTTCTTCTATTGGAAAATTTCTTCTTCCCCCTAATCTTTAAATTAACAATGTCGATTTTCATGAGTTCCGTTAGTTTCCTCTTGAAGTTTGCTAATCGAGACGAAGGATTGGACAATACAACAAATGGTTGGTCTGGCGTGAGGGGTGCCTCCCGACAGGAAATTGGACCCTATTTAGATGTTAGTCACGTGAAGAAACACGGAAAACTCCACGTTGATGAGTCACAAGCACGGATATTGGTGGAAACTTTAGGGGGAAAGCTCTTGTTAGTCCTTCCTTCTCTTATTACTGGTTTATCTCAAGATGTGGTATACGAAATCCTTCCTAATCTTCGAGCTTCACCAACGTTAAGTTTTTCGGTGTTTTCCCCCACCTAAAATAGGGGTACATTCCAAAAAGTGGTGGGAAATGATCCTATTGATACTACAACTCCGTTCGGATTCTTCAAGAACCGAATTTGAGTAATTTCATTCGAATTTTAGTGCAATAAATAATACTTTTAATCGGTTCCATTATTGGATTAAGGGCTATTGAGGTATAAGGAGAATAACCCAACTGATAGGTAGTGAATACCCTTATATACCATTGCGATATCTCGATTTAATGTAAGACAAAACTGAGATTACAGCGTAGTTATTCTTCCATGTTTTTATAGTACTGTTTACGCGGAATAAATTGCTAAAGAATATTTTATAGGCGAATTATTACTATTTTTCAACGAAATATCCGGAAAACACTAGCAAATATTGTATTTTTCATGCAAGAATTCCCGTTTGGAAGACATTTTTCAGGTTCATTTCGCATTGACAGCGCGCGATTGTCGCGTATAACCCGCAGAAGATCGGGTAATATCATGATTTTTTGTGTGTGTTTCTGTGTATCGCAGGGAGTTTAATAGGTGGAGAAAGGGGGGACGAATACTTTCTTAGAATGATAACTTTCATTAAGGGATAATTTGGAAAGTGAGAGTAACAAATGGAGGCTTTACAGCAACATCCGTTTAGCGGTTTCCTCTTCGGCAGTATCCGAGAGGCATTCACAATAGTATTTTGTAGTGTCGTTTCTAAGACGATAAGAGCATTAATAAAGGCCATACAGAGAAATTTATCGTTTTTACTAATTAATTGCGTCGCAGTAGGTGGGAGGAGGGAAGAACGAGGGCGAGAGAGAGAGAGAGACGAAGTCTTTAAGGAAGAGGCAGAGGATCGATTGCCGAAAGGCAAAGAAATGCGCTTCTTTGGAAAACCGAGACGACGACGGGGGGAACGAATTCTCGAGAGGGGGGTCGATAGCTTCTTCGACCGGTTTTGGGAGCGAGGAGGGAGGCCGCCCGGTTTAGTCGGCCGCGGATCGACGACCGTTTCTTTGCCAGGAGAGACAGAGAAAGAGAGAGAGAGAGAGAGCCACCACAATCGATACCCTTAAGCGAACGAATTCCTTCTTATCTACTTCCACCCCCTCGGCGGATCTCTTTTAATTATCGAACCGACCGAAAATTAATAACGGGCTCCATCTGGCTCCGTTGCTCTTCCTCCTCCCCAAAGGAGTAACCGGGATTCGACCGCGCTTTCTCTCTCTCTCTCTTTCTCCCTGTCGAGGGTTCGAACCTCATGATGTTCCAGGATGCTGGAGGCGTCATAGAGGAGGAATCGATCCCCAGGCAATCGATGGCCAACTCGGTATGGTCTGGATAGTCGTACAGCCTCACCCCGGCTATTAAGAGGTGGAAGAGGCGACCCCACGCCAGAAGAATGGCCGGGGGAGGAGGGGAAGGAAGAAGAGGAAGGAAGCGCCACCGGTGTGTCGTCCGGTGGGGTGAGTCGAGTGATGAATTATATCGACATCGATCGGAATCTAGCAAACACCTCCCTCCTCTTCTCGGATCGGGTTTATCTTCTTCCTCTTCCATCCCAAGCGCCAAAACACAACCCCTCGTAACTTCTTCCGGGGTGTAACGCGAGATGTTACTCGAAAATCTTCCGAAATTTAAAACGTTCAGCAATTTACTTCCTCCGAAGAAATTGAAATCTCCTCATTTTTCTTTTTGGCTGTGAGAAACGTAACTTATTTGTTACGCCGAGTTTACGGGCGAGGAAATGATGGGAAAAAACGGTTACTTATATATATAGTATGGCATACATTAGTGTTACTCTATAGACATCAGTTTCTTTTATCTTCCCGTGGATTCTGGTTACGAGCGGATAAAAACGTAACGGTAGTAGAATCAATTCCGGATGGAAATTAAGAAAATATTGTGGTAACTTGCTACGCCAGAATATCGTAACAACGCTCTCTAAATCCTATTTATCTCTCGTTACTCGGTAGCCGATTCCCTCGGTGTTACGTTATTCAACCCCGTAATAACGTAACTTACGATCTTTCTGCAACTCGATTCTGTTGTTTTTAAACTCGAAAATAATTACTGTATTAGTCTAGTTTAATGCTGCGTGATTACCGATTTGTTCTATTTAAAAAAATAATAATTATAATCTCTCTCCCTCCCCCTCCTGTAATTTCGAATTTTAATTAATTTCCAAATCAATATAAAGTAATTTAATAAAGTAAAGTAGTTTCGGCATCCTTTATAAGCTACTCGATTTTGTTTTCTTGGATGAAGTATTTTTATCCGACTCATTTGGAGATTGATGCGGATCTAATCATCGTTTCTTTCGTATTTATTTATTTATTTTTCCATAAATCTTCCTCGAAGGTGCAGCCAATTGCAGAAAATCGCTTAGAATCTAGTGCAAAAAGTGTATAAGGTTAAACCTGTTATCTACAGATAAGTGTAGTGTCGCGATACAACGTCCTGGACAGACGTTTGTTTCTTCGGATGGAAACGTTTCTATGGGAAATAACGGGCTTTTCGTCGTCTTTCTAACAATTTTGCTCTAAGATCTTAAGGTTGTTCGTTCGTCTTGTCTGTTTGTTTCGCCTGATGTGTGTTATTTCTCGATTTTTCCTTGTACTTATACGCCAGTAGACGAGTGGACAAAACCTCTGAACAATAGCAATTTTAAAAGTAAAAGCTCTTAGCACCGGTTGCGGGTTTACCTCTCACCAAAGTAGAGTTTTTTTCTGGCTCTTCCTCGCGTCTCTAACAGCTATCTGAACACTAGTCGAGGGTTCACGCTCATCAACGTAATGTTTTCTGCCTCTTTCTCACATCTATAACACCTATCTGACTACTAGTCGAGGGTTCACGCTCACCAACGTGGTGTTTATGGCTCTTCCTCACGTCTCTAACACTTATCTGACCACTAGTCGAGGGTTCACGCTCACCAACGTGGTGTTTTCTGACTCTTTCTCACGTCTCTAACACCTATCTGAACACTAGTCGAGGGTTCACGCTCACCAACGTAGTGTTTTCTGGCTCTTCCTCACGTTCCTAACACCTATCTGAACACTAGTCGAGGGTTCACGCTCACCAACGTGGTATTTTCTGGCTCTTTCTCATGTCTCTAACACCTAGATATGGGCGAAAATACCATAAAAAGCCGTAACAAGTGGAACCCCCTTGGCAGATCTCCCCTTGTGTTACGTTGCTGTATCTCACCAAACCTTTGTATTTTTTTAAAACCGAAACAATAGAAACCGAGGAAGAACAATTCCATACATAACACATTCCATTATCATAAATAAAATATGAAGAAGCAAAGAAAAAAGCAATCGATAAATTGGTGTTTACGAAGATCCTTCTTTAAAATTGAGCGATTTACGTCATCCCCGCCAGATTTATTCTCGTAAAACAATATAAATTACGTAATATATAACAATTTTTCGCACAGTTTTACAGTCCGTAACCTTTGACCTTCTTTCCTATTTTGGGTGTAGCTTTAATACAGAGTAATGTCTTTGAATATTAACAATATTTTAATTATTATTACGTAGAATTAAAAGACTTTTGGCTAACATTTCTCTTTTATTTATTACAGAACGAGAAGAACCAGATTATGACGTCGAACGTCTGGCTCCAATTGGTAAGTTCCTGTGTCCGCACGTCACAATTACAATTGACTAATAGTACAATTCGTATTTGAAACGAGGGAGCGAAAGTTCTAAGACAAAAGAAAGAAATACGTCATAATACATAATGCAATTATCTCAAAACACCAGCTTCTTGTTTAGCATTCCCTTTATAACTTCGTAAATGTATTGTTTATATTTGGATTCGAAAAAAAAAACTAATGCATTCCCATTGTTAGTAAGATTTGAGGATTTTAATTAGATCAACCCCGCATATAACGCTCTTTCCATCACTCGAGAACACGTAACAACCACTCGGAAACAATTACATAAGCTTCAATTACAGGTATTATTATCGCTTCGTCAGTAAGTACGACCCTTTCTTTTATAAGACAATACTGTAGTGTTTCCATCCCAATCGAATTTGTCCTCGTCATTATGAAATTCGAATTTACTCCTCTCGAAAAGTTCTTAACAAAGATGTCGTCCCTCTTTTTTTTATAACCAGAAGATCGATTCGAAATCGATTCTCTTTCATAGCAAGAGAATCGATTTCGAAACTCACGAATACTTCAATTGTCCAACTTATTGTATTTTCTCTAATTTCTTTGTTAGTTGAAAGTATTTCTTCTCTATTCGATTTGCCAGCATCCATCGCCTCCAGACTTTTTCTATTATTCTATAATATTTGTCTGGTGTCTAGTGTGATTTTTGGGCCATTCTTATTTACTTCTAAAACTGGAGCCAAACTTTGTTTTTTTTTTCCTTAACAAAAGAAGGAAAAAATCCCGGACAAAATTCGATACGATTCGAAGAATTTCCTTTTCTATTTCGAATATATTTTTGAATACGCATACGAGAGACAAGCGGATATTGAAATCTAGACCCCGGGGATCTTTCTGTCGAAATCTCTCATTTCACGCGGTTTAAACTGCTAAGGGTCAGTTAGATAAACAATTTAGAGATTGGGAAAGTTAAATATTAAATGGTTCCTTTCTCTTCGGTGGGTACGAGAAATGTTTATATTGAAACAATATTTTGCATTGTTTGGAAAGCGAAAAGAATACTTAAATGTATAGGAATACGTGAAAACCTCATTAGTAAAGGTGGCTCGGTCTCTGATGGCCCTCTCTAAATACGAGGGGAACGAATAATATAATGCACACGTGTTAAAAAATCACGTTTATCTAGTGTACTGTTTGGCATTGTGTAGCTTTAGAAGAGTTTAGATTACAATTCTTCTGCCCATACTTGGAGGAATACTACACTAGGAACACTACAAATAGCACACTTGAAAGGAACACTACAAATAGCAGACTTGAAAGGGACACTACAAATAGCAGACTTGAAAGGGACACTACAAATATCACACTGAAAGGAACATTACAAATACCACACGGAAAGGAACACTACAAATACCACACTGAAAGGAACACTACAAATACCACACTTGAAAGGAACACTACAAATACCACACTGAAAGGAACACTAGAAATACCACACTTGAAAGGAACACTACAAATACCACACTTGAAAGGAACACTACAAATACCACACTGAAAGGAACACTAGAAATACCACACTTGAAAGGAACACTACAAATACCACACTTGAAAGGAACACTACAAATACCACACTTGAAAGTGACACTACAAATACCACACTGAAAGGAACATTACAAATACCACACTGAAAGGAACACTAGAAATAGCACACTTGAAAGTGACACTACAAATACCACACTGAAAGGAACACTAGAAATACCACACTTGAAAGGAACACTACAAATACCACACTTGAAAGGAACACTACAAATACCACACTTGAAAGTGACACTACAAATACCACACTGAAAGGAACATTACAAATACCACACTGAAAGGAACACTAGAAATAGCACACTTGAAAGTGACACTACAAATACCACACTGAAAGGAACACTAGAAATACCACACTTGAAAGGAACACTACAAATAGCACACTTGAAAGGAACACTAGAAATAACACTATAAATAACAGAAATTACGGTTTAATGCCTTCCACAAACGTCTATGCAAAAATATATGCAAATTATTGCAAGTGTATCGACAATTGCACGTTTTTAGTCGGTATAATTAGATATTATGACGTTTCTGTTTGTATCGTCGAGAAAACAAAACATCTCGACGGGAATGTTAATAACGATTTCATTAAACATTCATTAAGCTAAATATTTAAACAACAAAACGAAAAGAAGCATATTTACTTTGTATGACGTAAACTATTCGGTTTACCTTTGTTAATTGAACGAACCCAGCCAAACACGTTTATTAATTATACATTAATCTTAATTGTTTCAAACGCGTGACGCTTTATTAACGTAAAAGAGAAGAAGAAAAACTCTTTCCTCCCGTTAATTTCTTCCCGCACCCCTTAGTAAATACGGACACGGATCATTACGAGGGGGGTGTTTGCATGGCATCCGTCCCGCCCCTCTCCAACCCGTAGTTCGAGTTTTACCTTCCGGGTGGGAAGAGGAAGAGGTTTTCTTCTCTCTTCCTCCTCTCGCTTTCGGAGTGGTGGCCTTTCTCGCGCGACTAGAGAGCCACGCGGTGGAGGCATCGATCGAAGCGACTTTCCTTCCTCTACCGGAAAAATCGATTCCTAAGAAAATTTCCGATTGTCGGCGAAAGGGAGATTTATGTGTGGAGAATGTCCGTGGCGCCGGACGGATGGCGTAAAGGTTTCGTGTGTTTTCAGATGTGGAACGACTACCAGTTGGTCTGGGACGAGTCCGACTACGGAGGTATTTCGGTGCTGCGCCTTCCTCCCGACAAAGTGTGGAAGCCGGACATCGTGCTCTTCAACAAGTAGGTATTCGGGCGCGTGAAGGCGCGTGATCTTATCAGCCGCTTAACCCCCGTGTTCTTTCTTTTCTGTCTTGTTCTGGTAGCGCCGACGGCAACTACGAGGTCCGATACAAATCCAACGTTCTGATCTACAACTCCGGACAGGTGATGTGGGTGCCGCCGGCCATCTACCAGAGTTCGTGCACCATCGACGTCACTTACTTCCCCTTCGATCAGCAGAGGTGCGTGATGAAATTCGGCTCGTGGACCTTTAACGGCGACCAAGTGTCCTTAAACTTCTACGACGACAGTCACTGGGTGGACCTGTCCGACTACTGGAAGAGCGGGACCTGGGACATCGTGGAAGCTCCCGCTTTCCTCAACGTCTACAACAACTCAAAGTCGGGTCAGCCGACCGAAACCGACATCTCGTTCTACATCACAATTCGGCGAAAGACCCTATTCTACACGGTCAACCTGATCATGCCGACGATGTTGATCTCTTTCCTCTGCGTCCTGGTCTTCTATCTTCCGGCCGAGGCCGGAGAGAAGGTGACGCTGGGAATATCCATCTTGCTGTCTTTGGTGGTATTTCTACTTCTGGTGTCCAAAATCTTACCACCCACGTCGCTAGTTTTACCGCTGATCGCCAAGTACCTGCTCTTCACCTTTCTGATGAACACGTGTTCCATTTTAGTCACCGTAGTCATCATCAATTGGAATTTTCGCGGACCCAGGACGCACCGAATGCCAAATTGGGTGCGCGTGGTGTTTCTCAAGTTTCTGCCGGCTCTGTTGTTCATGAAAAGGCCGAGGAAGACCAGATTGGTCTGGATGATGGAGATGCCCGGCGTCGGGGTGCATCAACACTACCACGGATCACCGGAGCCCAAATCGTGCGACGTCAGGCAGAAAACGGATTTCGTCGAACTGGCCGACATCCATCATCCGAACTGCACCGTGGCACGAAAGTCTTCGTTGGATCAAGAGGCCCACGGAGACGGAGGGGACGTGCTCTTCCTCTCACCGGAAGCGTGTCGAGCGACGGAAGCCGTAGAGTTCATTGCCGAGCATCTTCGCTGCGAAGACGAGTACATACAGGTGAGTGCCCTCCTTCTTTTGTAAACTCTTCGCCGTGCCATCACCGCGTGTAACGCGCGCCGCGAAAACAACTCGCGAATTTCGATCGATTGCCGGAAATGTAAGTAAAGAATCACGGGGTGGAAGGAGGGAAAAACTACCAGGCGAGGAATTAAATGCCAGACATAACAACAAACACTGTTAATTCTCGGAATTAATTAAGTGGAAGAAAGAAAATTGGAAGGAAGACCAACGTGGGTCGTGATCGTCCCAACGGATTACTGGAAAGGACAATTGGCAACAACATCCCGGGGCCAATGGCGGGAGCGTCAGCTTTCGTCGGCGTTTCATCGATCCCGACTTGGATCGATAGTCCGCAGTGCGCGGGTCATCCATGGTCCGTCCCAAAACGGAGCGGGTCCCGGATTTCTATTTCATTCGCTCTTTTGGGTTCGCGATTCCTCCCTCACCTTGCTTTCCCCTTTCATCGTTTTATCTCATCGACCCGTATAAATAATCCCTCAAGAAAGCTCGAGTCTCAAGAGGAATCCCTCAAGAAAGCTCGAGCCGCAAGTGGTATCCCTCAAAAAAAAAAAAAAAAAAAACTCGAGCCTCAAGAGAATACCCCACGTTTCCTTGCCACTCGATTTTCATTTGGAATTACGTTCTGCTGATCGATCTGTCAAAAAGCTTAGAAAAATGTCAACATACTTAGGCGGCGTAATTAACATTACAAACGAGATTCCTGCCGGTGACGTTGCTCTTGTTTAAGTTAAAAGATCCACCATCGGTAAACGTTTCGATTTTGCGGTTTTCGTAATCTGGGCAGAAGTAAATCCTTCCCCTCCCTAAATTTCGGCAGCGGTAATTGTTGACTGGAAAGTACATTTTGGCAGTGTTCTGCGCCTGGAATCGAAACGATTTAGACGCGATCGATGCGCTGCTCCTTTTCGGTCACCCCCTTCCCGTCATTCCTGTAAAAAAAAAAATGGTTGACTCGTCCTTTTCGTCCCTCTATTCGATTTTTCCGGTCGATCGCGATCGACCTCGGTTTTTGCGGGGGGTTATCTTCGGCCGTGTGGGAGATTTCGCGGGCAAAAAAATTGATGCCGTTTCTTTCCTTTCACGACTTCTTGCTTCTCCATTA
Organism: Centruroides sculpturatus; assembly: GCF_000671375.1. NCBI lineage: Eukaryota > Metazoa > Arthropoda > Arachnida > Scorpiones > Buthidae > Centruroides > Centruroides sculpturatus. Next base: position 106,648 of record NW_019385400.1, read on the forward strand.
TTTTTTCTTTTTTTTTTTTGGCAATTTCTGCCAAACAATACCCAGGCTAAAATTTGTTGCATGGTTGAAGAATCTTTCTAGAGGATTAACTGGCAGGTGGGTGTCAATAGAATCACAGTAATACCTGTCTAAACGGAATAAATGTCCGGTTTACACAGGTTTTATTCTATCTAAAACGTAGGGATTTAGTTACAGGTTATCTTTAATTGTGGGTATGAAGTGGAGTGCCAAGCTTTCAGACTTTTGGTATTCCTGGAACGTATTTTGGAACAGGATACAGTGGCTTATTCCGCTTTTGGAGCTGAAAATTTGGCTAACAAATCGAAAGATTGTTGAATATTTTCCTCCTTTCCCAGGTTCTTGCGCCATTCGTAGTCTTGCGATCGATGGGTTATCGTCCTCCCCGTTTTATCGTAACTTTACTAGTGGGAGCTCGAGCCTGTCTCAATACCGGGGATGAGAACCTCCTTTCCTTTGTAAAACTTCAAGGTTTTATCAATTTAAAAGGGAGAAGAGAACCTCCTTTCGACGATCCGTATGGTAAAGTTGCCATACGTTTCTTTCGAACGGTATAAAAAGTTATAAGCTGAAACATTTTTACAACGACCTCTAACATTCTAACTTTCTATTAACGGAAACAAATTATTGTCATTGGCGTAACGTACGTATGACAAAAGGTGAGCGCGACACACGTAACACTACCCACAGAGCAGGCGTTTATCAATTATTTAAAGAAACGAGCGAGAAGTGGATCACTCCTTCATTTGCATAACGAGCAGCCATTGATCTCTCTCGTTTTAACTTTCCATAAAAAGAAGATTGTTACGATCCTACGTTACTTATTATTAGCGTAACTCTGCAAGTCATCCGCAAAGCTCAAGATGGCTCGAAACGATCCTAGTATTAGCTATTCGGTATAGAGGGATCCATTGTAACGAATGCAATTGTAGATCCCGTGTTACGTTTGCTAGTGTTTTCAGATCGATATCCCACGTAATTCTGTTTGGGTAACCCCAAAGGATGGAACGTATTAAAGAATCCTATTACTGTAACAGATGGGAGGGATCTCAACCTCGTTTCCTTCTCTCGTTTCTATTCTTAAATCGAAGTTTCGGACAAATTGTTCGTGAAGTTTGTTACCGTTCAGTAACACATAAAATGCTGTGCGTAACGCGTTTAATTTCTCCCACCACCCCGCAGAAAGTCGATAAGTAAGCGCATAATTTGCTTCTATTTGTAAAAAATCGATGTTGTTACGCTGTCAATAAGAGATTTCTTGCGGCGAGAAAGCCGTAACCGGAGACCTTCTTCAATTGTTAAGAGAGTAACGACAAATCTGAGTACATGCCTCAGCTGCAAACAGCAACCTTTTTTTAATTCTATACCAGAGAAAAAAAATCTTATTGACTTTCCAAAAGAAAACATTCAATTTAAGGGGGGGTAATTGTGGGTAATTTTATTATAGATTTTTTTTCCTTTTCTTTTTACTTTCCCGTTTGTTATTTATAACAGAGGGAAAGTATTGCAACCAGTCGAAAAATTACTCCCGATATTCTTATTCAAATACAGTTAGGGGGGATTTCCTGTACGTTAGTGTGAGATAGCACGATTTTGTTCGCCCACTTTAAAGCTTAATAACTCCCGTGCCCTTTGTCGAAATTTTCTGAAATTTTGGGGGGAAGTTTACGTATTTGGGGGTTTGACACTACTAAATTTTTGTGATTAAAGACCGAGAGAGTGAGGAGATAGAGGAGGTCGAGTGACGTATCCCGAGTGGAGTTGTTATTAGTATTTACAATTCTTTTTATTTTTTTTTATAAAACCAATCTCTACTTTAAAAGCTAAGCCATTTTTACTCTATAATATTTAATAATATAGAAACTTTAAAAAAAATTATAATAAAACCCNGTAAATTTTTTTTAACTCTTTCCGTTCTCTGGGACTCTTTTAGCAAGCTTATTATGGGTTTGGGGAGGCCGGGTGGTGACGAACTGGGCCCAGACATATCCGGACGGACCACAACTCAAAAAATTCTTGAGAATTTATCGACCCGTACAGATTCGAACTCCAAAGCGGAAGGCTGTCACTACGACCGCTCGGCTATCCGGCCGTCATACAAGAGTAGTTGAAGATGTTAAAATATGGAAGATATTGAAACATTTTATCAAAATATTGGTGATTGATTCTAATGTACGTTTTAATTAAATTTGCAATCAAATTTAGTAATTTTTATAATGCTTTTATAATTCATTATTGAATTTAACGTTTTAAAACGTTTAAAATAAACTGAAGCTCAGGTATACTTCTTTATATTGTATAAATCTATGTAGGAACAAAACTGAAACTTTAAAAAAAATTATAATAAAACCCGATAACAGATGGAGCCACACGGAATTTTAACTATTGCTGGGAAAGTTATGCAACTCGCTTCAGGAATTATTATTTTTTTTAACGGAAGAATTTTCATGTATGTTTAATTTTATTATATTAAGCGAGAGCTTTCATTTCGACAATTATTATATATTAATTAGCAAAAGCAAAAGCTTTATTAAAACGTCGTTATTTTATGACATTAATTTCAAATTAATTAGTTTTAATTTAAAATAAATTCGGTCGAACGTAATTTCGTTAATTCGACTCGACGTATCCCGTAATATTTTCTTATTATATTAAATGAAAACACGCATTTTCCTATTTTCTGCTGACAAATGAAGGTCGTAGGTCGTGGCAAATCTCCTTTTTTCTTCTTTTTTTTTTAAATTTTTTTTCTAGAATTCTATAATATTAAAATGACAATTCTTTAGGAAATTCTGTGTTAATCTGGTGGAGATTAATTTTGATTTTTACTTCATTTTCATACGACAGAAGCGAAAGAAGGTTGTATTTTTTATATTTTGGTAACGATAATTGTTCGTTTCGTGTAAAATTTCAAATAATTTCTTTCCTCTAGAATGAAAGAACGAAGAATTCTATCGATCCTCCAATCGTTGGAGTAGAATAGGCACGTAATTTTTTTGTCTTAATGTTTTCTCTATTATGTAGTGTCTGCATGTTCTGTAAATTTTATGCACCCCCACCCGTGGACGAGTGGATAAGACTATTTGACAGATGGTCGCGGGTTCGTGTCTCTCTGAGCCAGCTATCTACGTGGAATTTTCCGTGTGTAAATAGGTGTCAGTTTTCCACAGAAAATGCCCCATTGGCATGTATCTAACACCTAAATAGGGGCCAGTTTCTTGTAGAAAATGTTATTATTGGCAACAAAATAGGGAACTCACAAGAAATATTCCCATTGAAAATATCTAACACCCGAATAGGGGTCAGTTCCACGCAGAGAATGCCTCATTGGCAGGTATCTAACATCTAAACAGGTCCAGTTTCTCATAGAAATTGCTCCCAAGTGGTATCCCCCCTAGAGATTTCCACGTGTTGCTTTACCTTACACCATAAAACCGAACCAAACTTTACGTACGGAAAAATAAAGAGAAGAAATTAGGTGACAGGGAGACCGTATAATCGATTTTCACTTTATTAGTCTAATTTTCATTAATCTACTTTCGATGACAGAGAAAAATTAATATTTGTCGCCATTAAAATACATAAATATATTGAAGGTAAACATAAATTACGGCTCGTTATACATTATTACGATTACAATGATCGATTATCCGGCAAACAAAAGATACGAGGAATGTAAGTTATATTTACAATTTGCTCGTTAGAGAATTTCCAGCTACCAGTCGATATTTATCGATTTGCATAAATCTTTGATGAGCAAACGTTGAACCGCGCGCATTATACATTAAATTACGACCGAGTAACACGAAAAGAGTTTCTTCTCCCTTCCAATTTTGCTTAACAGGAAAAAAAATACAAATCGGGAGTGATGTGAGAACCTCATCCTCACCTCTCTCTCTCTCAAAATTAAAGCTTCCACATAGAGAAAACCGAGAGAAAGTAAAGAAGATGAGCAAAAATTATTGTGCTGGGCTGCAATTTTTAATAATATTCCTAATTTATTTAATATAAAATATACGCTTTCCATCTCAAATTTGTATCGCCTAGCCCCTGTAAATCATACTTTTCCTGTTAACAACGGTGTTGTGCCGGTCATCTATCTAACGTCTTTCTGGAGATTAAGGAAGAATGGACGAAAGTGGGAGTTTATAGGTAATTAAGAGGAAGAAGTTTGAGTAAATAAAAGACAATTTAAAAGTTGGAAACGAGATCAACTTTCGGGTAACAATAATTTCGAGTTAAATGGAAAACAGGAGAAGAAAAATGACTTTATGATGGATAATCATCATCCGTCTTCACACTCGGACAGCCAAGAGAATAACGTCATTATTAAAATAAAAATTCTATTTTCTGTTTTACATCGACTTCGATACGATTCTTAAGATACTTCCAATCTTTTTGGCTTTCTTCCATTCGAGAAGTTTCCACTCGTACGATTTTCTGTCACCGAATCGGGGACGTTCTTTCTTTCTAAACATGTTCGATCCCGTTTGCTGGAAAAGATTACTTTCGAGATACGTAGGTTGCAAAATTTCGGAAGGTTGTCAGGAAATATCCCAGACAAAATGTCGTCTCGAATAAGAAAAACTGATCTCGTTTCGTGTTCGGAAAAATTTACGGGAATTTCGCCTTGTTGCCGATACTCTAGAAACAGTTTAATATTTTTCTAGCTTTTTACTTTGCATTCTAGTCTAATTAGCCTCGTGCTAATTTTTTACTTTACTTTCTAATCTAATCTCTATGTTTCTTGCTAACCATCATTAGTCTTTTGCCAACCTTCATTCTAGCCTTCTGCCAACTCTTATTCTAGCCTTCTGCCAACTCTCATTCATATCTATACCGGCCTTAATTCAAACATCGTGGCAACCTTCATTTAAACCTCCTGTAAACCTTCATTCAAAACATCATGCCAATCTTCATTTAAATCTATGCCAACCCTCATTCAAATTTAGTGCCAACCCTCATTCAAACATCGTGCAACCTTCATTTAAACCTCGTGCCAACCTTCGTTTAAACATCGTTCCAACCTTCGTTTAAACCTCGTGCCAACCTTCGTTTAAACCTCGTGCCAACCTTCATTTAAACCTCGTGCTAACCTTTATTCAAACCTCCTGTCAACCTTCATTCAAGCATCTTGCCAACATTTTACTTTACATTCTACTACCAACCTCTTACATCAGAAATAAATCTTGACAAAAAGCTCATCCCAAACAATTTCCATACCAAAATCGACGTAAAACGTTTTAAAAAAGTATATTAACAGATTAGAACAGAAAGTGTCACTATCTTTATCAACACGCCTTTAAGAATGTAAGAATTTACAATTCAATGCACCCTTTAACGACCGTCGAAACCAAACTTTAATTATAGGTAAGATCAAATTCTTTTTTAAGTTTTACAATTCATTTATCAAAGTCTGGTTAAAGTATTTAATGTATAAAAGGATCTCTAACCAATTACTTTATAACACAGTTATACACTCGACTCATGCCCGATAGTATTAAGCAGTTTTTCCTGTTCAGTACTTCAACACCACTCTTGATGTGTGTTGTTTCTTACTAAATAACATTATATTTCCAGCTGCAGGCAATGTAATACCCTAACACAACTTAGGGCATTACGTCACGTCATCACACCTAATTCTGGTGTGTGATCTATGTGTTCAGCACACTAAGATCAGGGAGGAAATGATTTCTTTTTCACTCTAATGGCTTCTGTTTCTTCGGATGTTTCTCTTCCTTTTGTGTGTATAATTATGTTTCTTAATGTCTTCTCGGTTTAGGGTGACAGATTAAATTAAAGGTATTATTATAAAACAAATAGAAAAATCACTCGATTCCTCAATTATCCCTAGAGATGAGGTAATCGAGACGTTGCAACGTTTAATATTCAAATAAAGTGACTTAAAAATTAATAATAAAGCGTAACTAAACACTCGTAACGGTGGAATAATAGCGAAGATGCTGAAGTGGTGATGCGTATGATGCTGAAGAGAAGGGATGAAGTTTTTATAATAAAATACGAGGGATGAAGAGGAAGAAAGAGGAATTTGATGTGTTACGATACAAAGTCAATCAATAGAACTTTTGGGTTATTTCATTCAGATGTAGATCGATGCGTAACTCTTCCAATGAGAGTAACACGTAACGTATGTTTCGGTATACGTACGAAACACGGCCAATTATTTGCTTGGTCTCTTATAAAACGGACTAAGCAATCAACTTAAGATGTACAGAATTCGAACGTAACTCAACCAGGCCACTTTAAACACGTGACTGTTACGACGTTTAACTCAGTCGAGACCATTACCAAATTATAGCCTCATATTTAAGCGCGGCTTAAACTGTCTCAAATACATTTTAACGATACTTATATTTTATCCTCAATTAAATTTAAGGTTAAATTATATTTAGAGAGGATTATGTAAGACTTTATTCTCTACGGATTCGAGGGAAGGGAGGGAAATTCCTTGTGTATTAAATCCGTGTAATTTCAATACTATTACTACGTACCATTCTAGTGGAATTGTTCCTTATAATTGTGGGAGAATGGAAACGAACGAGATGGAGCACGGTGAAGACTCTGCACCACAATAAACTGTATTTATTGTGGTGCAGCAGTACCCATAAATAACATTTATAAAATAATAAATCGTTAACGAACCATTAATGCTAATTGAGTAAATACATAAAGTTTTGTCGGGGTTAATTAAACTTAAATCAATTTTTACGTCGTCGAAGACGTATTAATTCCCCCTCCTTCCCTCTTCCCCCGAATCGATAGGGAAGTTAATCGCGAGGTGGCCTAAATGGAATTTTGCCAACTTGCCATAAACGAATTCGGTCGACGTCAATGTGGCGTGTGATTCAATTTGGCGTATTTATTTCGATACCGTATCGAATACGTCCAGTTACCTACCACCGCGACGTCATAACGAAAGCATTATAATTAGCGGGGTAATTTCCGCCTCTCGTTTAACCGGGGAAGAGGTGTCTGAAAAATCGAGTTCGAACGACGTCAGAGAAAGAGAACCAATGAGGGAAAAATGTTTCTGTTTCCAAATTTCGGGGGGGGGATTCGGGGTCGATCTCAATGGAAAAGTGGCTCTGTCTTTTTGCGTGTAGGTGTTTTTAATGATACGAATGTGTCGAGCCTAATTTCGTCTGTAATCGCGGGTTATAGTGAAAATGTGAGTTAATTTTTTTCAGTTTTCTGAAGTTCAGTTGAGTCTTCAATTCAATCTTATTGTTAAATTCTGCAGAATTTTAAAACAATTGTCTAAATTATTACTTAAATAAATGTCATTTAATGGATAATTTTCGTTTTATCGTTAATTGTATAGATAATTTGTAGTTTTGTAACGAAAATATGAGATTATTTCAAAAAGAAAACAGTGGGATTCGAAGGAATTCCAGATTATTCCTTACATTTTTTCATGATGGGATGTGGAGGAATTTCAGATTTTTCCTTCTCTTTCATGATGGGATGCGGAGGGATTCAGATTTTTACTTTTCTTTAATAATGGGATGCGGAGGGATTCAGATTATNAAAACAGTGGGATTCGAAGGAATTCCAGATTATTCCTTACATTTTTTCATGATGGGATGTGGAGGAATTTCAGATTTTTCCTTCTCTTTCATGATGGGATGCGGAGGGATTCAGATTTTTACTTTTCTTTAATAATGGGATGCGGAGGGATTCAGATTATTCCTTTTTTTTAATAATGGGATGCGGAGGGATCCAGATTATTCCTTTTCTTTAATGATGGGATGCGGAGGGATTCAGATTATCCCTTTTCTTTAATAATGGGATGCGGAGGGATCCAGATGACTCCTTTTCTTTAATAATGGAATAGGAGGGATCCAGATTAGTTCTTTTCTTTAATAATGGGATGCGGAGGGATTTAGATTATTCCTTTTCTTTAATAATGGGATGCGTAGGGATCCAGATTATTCCTTTTCTTTAATAATGGGAGGCGAGGGATCAGATTATTTCTTTTCTTTAGTGATGGGATGGGAGGAATTCCGGATTATTCCTTTCCTTCTTTAACGATGATGATGCAAATGAATTCCAGTTTATTCCATTAATTCTGTGACGATGGGATGCGGAGAAATTTCTCCGCATCCCATCGTTAAAGAAGTAAAAGAATAATCTGAATGTTGCAATTCGGATTACTCGACGTTCTTCTCCGATATAGCGTCAAGGGTTTAATATTTATTATTCAAAAATGTATTTAAACAATAGCTTTTTACACTTTATAAAAATTTAACTCTGTAAATATCTAACTGCTCGATTATCTTAATGAATTTACACATTATTCATTCAATAATAATTATATAGTGCCATATCCTTTCGAATCAAGTGATTTACACCAAATTTTTCGTAATTTAATTTAATTTCTCCGTCGGAAATTGCATTATTTTAAAATATTCGAAAGAAGAAAGTTTATGCGAAATCTTTTCAATCAAGTTTTACTACATCTAAGTCTAGAATTTTTCATTTTTCTCTGTATTTGCGAAGAATTCGTCCGCGTAGAATAAATAGTTCCTATATTTTCTCACATAACTTATCAATCTGATGTTTTATGCATGAATCTCCTCTCCTCTTTCAACGAACATAGACAAGAATTTATATTATATGCAGTATGGGTTGAAAGTAACTAGGCATTGAGATATAGCTATAATTTTTGTAGTAATAATGCAATCATAATAAAATCTGCGTTTCCACGTACATCAATCAATGAAATTTTATAATTCCTCCATCAGTTATGTGGGCAGTGACCGACAGAGGCTGCACGTTCAATGGCAAGAAAGATGGCCGACCGCTTGTCTATTCAGGAGAGCGCAGATCGCTGTATGCTATGAGATGTTGAAATTAATGGTTGATGTATAGAGATGGTAGTGTTTAGTAAAGGGACGTCATGCTACAATTCGTCCGAAAACAATCAAGAATTGTCATTCGAAACCGAAATGACCAGAGGTTCGATTGTGAAGTGGTCTTCCACAATTCTATCTGAGGTAAACGTGTCATTGATGAATGGCTAAGGTGACTATATTAATTATAAGATACGCATTCGTATTTCCATTTAATAAGATACAAATATCAGTAAACTTCATTATCTTTTCCTTAGAAGTATAGAAATTATACAAATTTCTAAATGCCTAGTTACTTTTCACCCATAATACATCTCGTTTTTCGTCTGGAAACGTGTAATTGCTGTATATATTTCCCAATTATAGTTCTAATCTACGAGAGTAAGCAGTAATTCCGCCATTTTTAGTCCCTTCCAGTTACTTAACCGTTACATTATTAAATACAATGCATAATTTCGTATTCTCTATTGTTGCTTCGAAGCTCTTTTTCCACTTTAAATAATGGGGATGCGCATTTTCTACGACTTTGTGACGTCAGTTATTGGCCAGTTTCTGTCGTTTATACTCCTCTCTAACATTTAAATCAATATGTATATCACGCTCGTGTACGTAAATACGTAAAAGACACTACCCTATCCCTCGTTATAGCGCTCATTCGGATATATCGCATCTTTTCTGTGTTCCAAATGTAAATATGTAGGTAATACATGCACGATGTAACAAGGGGTTGCATTACAGTTAGAATTTATGGTATTGTAACTATTAGTGTCATATTCGGTGGGCCGACATACTTACCGACTTAGGCAACGATATTAATACATTCCAGGAATGAGTGCATAAGTAATACAGCTGGAATGATTGAGGAATCCCTCTGCAATTGTAATGGTTAATTTCACGAAATTCACGTGTATTGGGGTATTCTTTATGCTCTCTCATGGAAATTGCCAGGCGCGATTGCTGGAAAACTGTTTATTTGGGTTCCTCATCGATTTATTTACGAGCCAGGAAGCTTCATTCCGGCTCGTTCTTTAATTATCGACCCTGACAAACGGTTGAAGTGTGTTTCGCTTTACCCGCAATGCGAGTCTCCAGCCGCTCCCTCCTCCAATCCAATTCGAGGAAGAGAAATCTGATCGATGGAATTTCCTCCACCCGGCGGGAAAATTAAACTTCCCTCTGAAAGATCACCCCCTCTCATAACGGTAAAGATTTTACTGTAATTCCAATGCAACCCTCTCTTCGAGTTCACCCTAGTTGTATTTATGTAGGCCATAAAGACGGATCGATGGGATGAGGATTTATCGTTAATCACCCCCGTGATGGTGTGCCTTACCCCTACACAGGTTTACAGTATATTAAATTGTTTGGACAGTTTGGCTAATCCCAAATTGGGGAAGGCCGAAACTCTCTCTCTCTTTCTCTCACTCAATACTGTGTTTTGTTATTGCCGGAATGCCATATCCCGTGTGAATCGATACCAAATCCCAAACGAGTATTAAACAAGTATTACGGAAAAGCGTATTTCGAAGCGTCGTTTCTAACACAAGGCCGGTTAATCGAATGGAGTTGGAGTATTTATGTAGTCCTGTTCCTAAATTATGAAGGGCAATTCGAAAGAAAACGTGTTTTCTGCATCTCGATCTCCTCACCCTCCCCCAGGCTAACATTAAGCTAAGAACTTTTCTTGAAATGTATGACGAAAATCGACATTTTGCATATCCGGAGCATTACTATGATTAAAACAGGAGGAGAGGGGAGAAATTCGTATCTCTGACGTAATGCATTCTTTACATTAAAGTAACACAGAGAAGAACACGAGAATATCCTAAGAAGAAAGAGAAGTTCGACTTCATTATAGTGAGCATGAAGAGAGGATGATGTTTTGTACCGGTGCTTTTAACACAGGGAGGGTGTTCTTCACGAGAATGTGAAGGGAGGGTGTTCTTCACGGTGCTTTTAACACAGGGAGGGTGTTCTTCACGAGAATGTAAAGGGAGGGTGTTCTTCACGGTGCTTTTAACACAGGGAGGGTGTTCTTCACGGTGCTTTTAACACATGGAGGGTGTTCTTCATGGTGCTTTTAAAACATGGAGGGTGTTCTTCACGGTGCTTTTAACACATGGAGGCTTTTCTTCACGGTGCTTTTAANGAAAGAGAAGTTCGACTTCATTATAGTGAGCATGAAGAGAGGATGATGTTTTGTACCGGTGCTTTTAACACAGGGAGGGTGTTCTTCACGAGAATGTGAAGGGAGGGTGTTCTTCACGGTGCTTTTAACACAGGGAGGGTGTTCTTCACGGTGCTTTTAACACATGGAGGGTGTTCTTCATGGTGCTTTTAAAACATGGAGGGTGTTCTTCACGGTGCTTTTAACACAGGGAGGCTTTTCTTCACGGTGCTTTTAACACATGGAGGGTTTACTTCACGGTGCTTTTAACACAGGGAGGGTGTTCTTCACGGTGCTTTTAACACATGGAGGGTGTTCTTCACGAGAATGTGAAGGGAGGGTGTTATTGGGTGTTCTTCACGGTGCTTTTAACACAGGGAGGGTGTTCTTCACGGTGCTTTTAACACAGGGAGGGTGTTCTTCACGAGAATGTGAAGGGAGGGTGTTATTCACGGTGCATTTAACACAGAGAGGGTGTTCTTCATGGTGCTTTTAACACAGGGAGGGTGTTCTTCACGGTGCTTTTAACACAGGGAGGGTGTTCTTCACGGCCCTTCTTCGCAGAAGATACTTCACACCGTTTAATTTAAAGAGCAAGATAGAAATCGGCGTTATATGAGGGAAGAGAGGTTTAACTTACAGGTTATTAGGGGGGAGACATTTCTGTATCGTAGCGCATCTTCATTTCTATTCGAGTCTTATAACAATTTGTTCTTTTAGTACGATCACGTTTCGAGTCAATATCCGTTGACAATGTTTACCAGCATCTCAAATTCTCACTAAATCGAGTGGAACCAGAAAAATTTGTTGGAAAATCCACGTGCCAACCCATTCTCACGCCAGACACGCGTTTTTTTCTCCTTTCGTATTAATAAGGAAAGGGTTGGAAGGGGTTAGAAGAGGGGTAAAATCGAGAAGCCGAGGAGGATAATCGAATTACCATTTTACACTATTCTTTTCCGGTTCCTGTTTTTTTTTTTTGGGTGGAGGAAACGTACGAAATCGAAACGATTTCTAAAAATGCACCCGCAAGAATTCGATCTTATCTTGTAAATAATTCATATATGTCGAAGGAGAGAGAGGACCACTAACAATACTCTTACGTAATCGAGTGGTAGCCGACGTATTAAGCTATTTATAACCTTTGCCCAAAAAAAAGAATCTAATCTACTAAAAGCTTTGCCGGCAATTTTAAAACACGCCGATCAAAATTATCATTTGTTTTTTCCTCCGCCATTTTTTTTTCTCTTTCTTTCTCCTTTTCTCCCTCTCTCCATTTTTACAGAAGTTAATAAGTTGAGGAATTCGTTTTCGAATGTTTTCACCCATTTGAAATCATCTGAAAGCGCGTGCGGTTGTGATTGGTAATGCGGGATGGCGTAGGAATTTCGTCATAATAAGTCGATTACGTAGATTCCGGTTTGTGAAAAGTCGATTTTATAGCGCTTGGCGTATTGTTCGATGTCATTATCCGTATTTATAAACCTTTCACGTCGTCTCCTTCCCTGGTTTTTTGACAAATACGGTTCTTATACAATGGTAAGTGGCTTTTTTTTTCCGATACGCGGGACACGCTATTAACGACTTCTTCGAAATTCTGTTCATCTCTCCCCCCCATCATTTGCAATTAGTCGTAACGATCTTAATTGTCTTTTCTTCTCTTCGATTCTGTAGAAGGTCTTTTGATTGTTCGAAAATACTTCCCGTTTCTAGGAAGATTTGACTTGGAAGGGGTAGAGAGGGGCTAAAATATTCTTTTTTAAGCTTTATACAAGGGAAATGCATCCACACTCTTCTCGTCTGTGTGTGTGTGTGTGTGTGTGTGTGCCAAATAGTAATAAAACCACAAAACACCGGTCGTGTGTTCGTGCCTAGCAAAGGAGCAAATCAGATGGGATTTACCAGGTTTTCTTCGCTTGTTAAATACCTAAATAGGTGCCATTTTCCTGTAGAAAGTCCTCCCCTCGGTAGATCTCCCTTGTGTTGCGTGAAACAAACATTTGTGATTCTTCCACCCCGGTTAATCTTCTATAAGCGAAACCGTTTCTGATAGCGAATAGAGAATTTGGCCAAGTTTTATTTGATAATTTCGTTTTCCTTATACGAAATTTCGTACCACTTTGAAATAAGCGATTTGAATGCGCGTTTTGAGGAAAATAATAATATTTTCTGAAAGAAACGGCAAAGAAACATTCATTTAATCCTCTTACATCCGGACCTTGACATCATTATCCTATTTCTCAGGGATTAACTCCATTAAGAGAAGGACGGTAACTCACTTCTCGGATCGTCAGTTGCATCTCGATTCTTTTAGCGCTTTCACACGAGTCGTCTTCGTCTCCTTGCAACAAATCGCGTTGAGGAGTCAACCAACGGTTTGTCTCCCTTCAACCGTTAAGGAATTTTTAGTATGGTGGTAACCGAGTTTAATAACGCGAGTAACGGGAGGTATTCGTTCGGATATTTCTTATATTATAGAAAATTCGGTCACACCAGCGACTGGAGGTCACAGGGAGCTTCTGTACTTATATAAATTCCGCTTCCGATCGAGTAAAACGGCGATTTTTCTACATTTAGGAGCGATTAATCTCCACCCTTTACTGTAGAAGCGTGAGAAAAGGCCATTAAGTAGCTACACCGATACAGGTTCGAACTGTCAAAGAAAACGGGAAGCCATCTTCTGTAAACAATTTTTCATGCCGATGAATTCTCAACCAAACATTAATTAAATGGATATTTGTTCGTCTTCGTTCTTCAAACAATTTAATTTAACTTTCCTCATTTGTTGGTGTAAAGAATTACTTTGTTAAATTTGCTTGTGAGGTGAGGACACTTCTTCTTCCCTAGTTCTCAGAAAATAATCGATGTTTGTGTGATGAAGAGGAACTTCATTTTTATACACTGTAGTAAGTAGGTAATACGTCACCGTCCGACGGATACTTACGACACTTCGGGTATTCGTGTAAACACTAGATAACACGTGGGACTTCTGATCGGTTCTCCGGACACTTAAATATTCTCGTGAGATGCGTAGTAACTTAATTTTTGACGAATAAACTGATGTTTATATCCTAAGAGTCCGGTTAAGGGGTAGAGTTTACAAAATTGAGCAGAGAGAGAAGAAGGAAAAGAAAGAAAGGAAAGGAGAGTGAGTACAGAGGAGAGGGGAGAAGAAGAACAAGAAGAGAAGAAAGATGAGTAGAGAAGAGAGAGAAGTCAAAGGAGAGGAAGAAGAGAAGAGAGGGGAGAAGAAGAACAATAAGAGAGAAAAGATAAAGGAGAGAAGTGACAGGATAGAGAAAGGAGAGACACGAAAGAAGATAAAGAGTAAGGAGAAGAAGAGAAAGAAGAAAGAGAGAGAGAGAGAGAGAGAGAGAGAAGAATGTAGATGAGAGAGAGAGGCCGCGAAATAACAAGTATAAGAAGCAAAGTTACCATAAAAGAAAAAAAAACTAGAGCCTTGGACGAAAGGACGAAGGCAAAAGTTTCGAAAAGAGCCATATTTGGGGAGAGAGTAGGTTGGTAAACGAGATTGGACTGAGCAATCGGAGCGTTACGTGTTGTCCTGTCAACGAAAGCGACGGGTTAATCGAATACCGAAATTCTGTTATTAATTTAATAAAGCCATTTCTTACAAACGTAACACAGTTACTATCTGATGGATCACTCGATCGATGAAGATTACGAACGATTGTCACGTGTTCGGACGTCACTTATCTTCCTTCTTTCTTCCGATTCGAGTATAGAAACTACCAAAATTTCGCGCAGGAAACATAACAAATTCTTCCTACCTCTTTAGTTCTACGCGAGTTCTTGATATCCCAAAAGAAAGACACGCGGGTAATTGTTACGCCCGTAACGGCTTCGTAAACTACGAATTGGTTTAAGATTGAGACGTAACAAGTTTCTATCAACAGACGAATTGGTAGTGAGCACCCCCCCTACACACACATAAATGCTTTTTAAGAAAGTTTATCGATAAAGAAGTCGAGTTTATCTTCCGAAAATAAATCGATATTCGATTTGGTATTTCCTGAACGTAACGTTAAAGCTCGGTAGACGAAAAGTAAATGGTCCTGAGTTAAGAAAACGAGATTTTCGGCTTCACCCCATAAATCTTCCTAAGGTTTTTTCCCCTAGACTTTAAGCACCACCGACTTTACTTAAGATGTTACGCCTCCATCGAAAATTACGCTTTGTTACGGCACGATTTTTCTAGAAGTCGGTCGGGTCGTAACATAACTTAGTTACGGCTTCCTCCCGGAAAACACTGAAAGTCATCTGTGGTCGAAGGGTCTTCGAGTGACGTAAAAGAAACGTAACACGAAATTCTGGTGTTACGCAAACCCGATCGTTAACGAGAGTGACGTTTTATCTACAGGTCGGAGTGAGGCATTATCTATCGTCCAATTAGCAGATAAGGGGTTTAAATACCACCAAAATACTTAATTAGCAGCGACGTCGGGTCACTGTCAAAGATCATAACTGGCGTAACAGAAGAAAATACTCTACAAACGTTCGGAAAAAGAGAGATACTCGAACTTTCGATAATCCGACGTTGACGTAGTTAATTAGTGACGTAGTTTGCGTAACGTCCAAAGGAATTTCGGTAGTTTCTCTCCAACAGAGGGGAATCAATCGCCAATTTGGATCCTACCTTCTTCTTCTCCCCCTTTATTTCCACCCCCGAAAGTTCCGTGACGAAACTTTATTCCGTTTCTAGAAACGAGGCGGGTTTACGATATTAAAACGAAAAGAACGGAGGTCCATTTTGCGTGACGTCATCGACTAACACGGTTCCAATAATTCGACGTGGATTCGGACCGTTCGGGGCGGCGCGCGCGGACGGCGCGAGTGCCGACGCTCCGGGGACGGGACCCGGCGCGGAGCGTAACAACGTATTGATCGCCATTTTGGTCTCTTGCAGATCCGCGAAGACTGGAAGTACGTGGCCATGGTGATCGATCGTCTTCAACTCTACATATTTTTCGCAGTGACGACCGCCGGAACAATAGGGATCTTGCTGGATGCGCCTCACATATTTCAGTACGTGGATCAAGACAAGGTGATCGCCTTTCACAAGAACAAGTCACAGTGAGATGCCGCCAACCCACGGAGGTTGCATCCGGCCGCCAGGGGGAACTGCGGATCACCACCACTACCACCCCCCCCGCGGACGGCGGGCCAACGGCCACTTACGTAAGTATATAGAGCGGCCGGCCGGAAAGACAGTTCTTCCATCCATCATCGTCACTCTCCTTCCTACCCCCATCGACACGGGGCGAAACGGGGCGACCACTTCGAGGAATATACACAATGCTCAATCTTCTTCGTACGCGCGTGCGTCCTTCGTTCGAGCTCCACCCGTCTGCGGAAGTAGCCCGGACCGACCGGTGACGTCGGCTTCCGGCCCGCGCCGAAGACCCGCTCCGACCCACGCATACAACGACCTTTCTTTTTTTTTTTCTTTTTTCTACTACGGGCGGCGGCGCGCCGGCCCGCCTCGCGTCGCGTCGCGCCGCGCTCCGCTCGTCCGATCGCTTCCGCTCCGGACGTCGTCGGCGCCGCGCGCGCCGCCTCCACCATCTCCGGTAGAAGAGAGGAAGAAGAAGAGGAAGAAAAAGAAAAGAAAAAAAAAAATACAACACCGATCGAATCTGGTTTAAAGCGGAAGGGCCCGGAAGGAAATTAAAAAAAATTTATAATAATAATCAACGAGCGGACCGGAGCGTCGGCCCGAGGACGCGACGCGCCCCCTGTTCCTAAACGCGCGACGTCGCGACGTCGACGTACCGGGTTCGAGCGCGGAGGGCGACGCCCCGTCCCGAAGGAAGCGGAACTTTTGCGCCGGACGACGAGAGGAGGAGGAGGAGGAGCAAGAGGAGAAAAGCGCTCCGCGCCCGGAGGGGTCGACGGGTCGACGGCACCGACACTAACAAACGGGTCGTTTTTGTCATTTGTAAACATTCGAATATTGGTCTCGACATAGAAAAAAAAAGAAAAAAAAACAAAAAAAAAACAAAAAAAAAATACAAACAACCGAGGATTGTTTAGTCGTACTTGGCGCCGCCCCACCCGGCGGCCGTTTTAAACCATCATAATGTAACGGTATTTAATAGTGTTTTAATAGAAATATAACAAGTTGTAGTTGTACCGAGTCTCTTTTCTTGCCTCCACCCTCGTACCACCCTCCGGGGGGGATTACAGTCGTCTTCACCCTCCCACCATTCGGTTCGAAATGCTGGAAAACCCACCCGGTCAATGGCTCGCTCTCGCACGTTCTACAACGCGACACTCGTTAAGGAGGAACAGGAAACGGGCCGCGAGCACGTTCCTTCCTTCGTTAGTCGCGGGATTTTTCTTCCACACCGGAGTGGAAATGCCCCGGGCGAGCCTCCCTCGTCCCACCCACCCGAACGGGTACGAACCCCTCTCCTCGGTGCTTTTATACTCGATATAATATAGATTTAATGTTCGAGTACCACACGATTTTTAATCCCCCGTGGCGCCGAAAGATCGCCTAGCGGATTATTCGGAAGCGGCAACAACGAAGATTTTTTTTTTTCAAAGCTCTAAAGGGTTTTCGTTTCTTCGCCGGCGGCGTGGTACCTAATTTTCTCCTTTATTAATCGTAGAATATAAAGTGAAAAAGTTCAGGTTTTACGGAGAAGACTATAAAGAAAAGAAGGGCGATAACCAATGAAAAGACGGGAAAGAAAATATGTAAAAATTAAGTGTTTAAACGTAAGAAGTTTTAATTAAAATAAAAGTTAAAATTTGAGGAGGAAGATCGATGAGGAATTAAAAGGAGGATCTCTGTCTTTTTTTCTAAGTCACGTGCTCTTGGTTTCCGGTTTTCGCGCCCGTTTCGGTAGCGTAGTTCGTCCTCCTAAAGTAGGACGACGATCGTAGGACGTGTTTATATGCGAAAAGGCGTTCGAGAAACAAATTTCGTTGGGTTTTCCTCTGGCGAATAAAGGAGTCGACGGGGGAGGGGATCTCCCCCCTTTCTTAAGGTCAAAAGGGCGCGATCTCTTCCAAAATTATCGTCTATACTTCTCTCGTTAACGCGTTGGAAAATTCGGTAGTCTTTGAATTAATACACGGCATTAATACACTATAAAAAGGCGCGAATAAACAGAATAATGCCTTTTATACGGAGGTTAAACATTTACACAGTTTCGTTTGACGTCATAAAAACTAACCCCTTTACGTAAGAATATCAATTAATCTTTCTGTGTTTCCTTACGGAAAAAAATTCGTAATGACGAGGTTTATTGCTGTATTACTTTACGACGAAATAATATAAATTCTCTCATCTGATTGGTCGCCCAAAAATAAAAAGTTCCGACTGTTAAGTTAGGTTCACGCCCCTTCGTACGAACGAACACGAATCAAACCGCATCTCACTTCACCATACAAACTGTATTTGAACGTGATTGGTCGAAATGATTTCGAATACAATTTACGAAGACGTGATTGGATCGAACGAGCCCGTTTAGTTGTTGTTCTCATGCCAGTGTGAACCCGGCTTAAAAACGGAACCTGTCGCTGTTCTGGTGCGTACGGAATTTCTAAAAGTGGCAATAAATTCTCCATTAATTCGATTCGACGGAAAATTTTTCCACGTCCGTTCGTAGTTCGGACCGTTCTTTGTGGCGATTACGTGAGTTATTTTGTCAAGTGGGAGGGAAAACCGGAGGCGAAAAACAATTGATTTCATTACAGATTCGATCCAATCGCCCGATTTCTCGTATAAGATTGACGTGGGAGAAGAATATCGAGTTGAAGAATGGTCTTTAGCCTATAATTCCAATATAGGAGAGTCTTTATGGGCCATCAAATATTCCGGACTGGTTTCTGCTTGACTCTACGTGTAAACGACATCGAGTTACTGAATCTCAATTGGTAGCCATTTTATTTTATTTTTATATATATTTTTTTATATATTTATAGAGCATTTGGCTACGTCTCACACGCCCCGTGAACCTCAATAACCTCAGAATTTTCGATATAATTAAAATGTAATTACACAAATTACAGTGAAATGCTTTCGGCTCGCGCTTGATCTTTCGACCTTTCACCCCATCGATTTACTGCTTAAGCGAATTAATTAATTTTCTCACATTTAACGAATTCTTTATGCGGGTTTCTTCGATATTCGGGTCACTAACGAATAATGAGAAGAATTCGTCAATGGAGGATCCACAAGTCTTTAGAGGGGAGGATGTAGACGTATCTTACACAATGTTTTAGTACGTAAAGTACCGGTCTTTAATGTGAAAAAATAATCTTTAGTGGGAGGTTGCGAGTGCACCCTGCTCACCTCCTAAATTCGCCATTTGATTTCATGTGAAGAATTTTGGTGCACGAACGTATTGCTGCCAAAATTCTTCGATTGGGCGAGAGAAAGAATGGACTTAAAAAGTTTTTCGGTAATTAATACGTGAAGAAATATGAAAATCTCGAGAGCACCATCATTTCTAAAATGATGTGCAGCGTGTTCGCGCGTGTCTAACACATAAACACGAGGAAATGGTTCTGTTTTGTTGCTATAACTAAAAGAATACCCGGTTATTGAGGTGCCAATCCACGCCCAACAATGGTTCGAATCATTGTCGGGCCTCATCTGTTATATATATTAAATAAATCCATAAAATATTTGGATTTATTTGCTGATCCTTCGCGAATTCGTTGTAAAAAAAAACAACAGTTACTTCAGAGAACAAATAAGACACTCGAAAAGAATGCCGAATAAACAAAGAATTTTCTTAATTAAGTAATTAAGTTTGATCAATTAGTGTTATTTACAATTAGAAATAAATTACCATCGTGGATTAGGTACTACAGCACTTTGCATTTAAAGAGCTCGGTAAAGAAACACTGTTAGACAATTCAGTGGTGTGCCCACATCTGGGACACGACAAACACATAAAAAAAATATGGTTAAAACGAAGGCTTTACGCATCTAAAGACCGATTTTCCATAGAAAATCTTTCTGAGAGGCACCCCACTTGACAGATCGCCCACGTGTTGCGTTGCAGCATCCCACCAGAAAACAAGTACTTCAACACTTGCATGTCGGTTCACACGATATGAAAATAATAACTTGTTTAATAAATGGGTTGATTAACACAGAAGATTCTGAAGGATCAATGAAGGATCAATATATTAAAATTAATCTTCCACATCAAATGTAACAAGGAAGCGGTATCAATGACCTATTTCCTTTAAACTGGAAGTAATTCTTCAGTCAGGATTGATGGAATAAGGAGATCTGCCAAGGAAGGACGACTTTCTTTGGTGAATTGTCCACTATTTAGGTGGAGAAAACCCGGATAACTTCGCGTGCTAGATCCTTGGTCAGGCGCGAAACCTTGACTAGTATTTAGTGGTGTTTATGGGCTCTGTTTATGAAAGAAATGAAGAAGAAAAAAAAACATTGTTAATTAAATAAATGTAATTATATTCAGTCTTCGGAGTATAAAAATTTGGCAATCTTTACATTTAAATAGAAAGATTTAATACTGTATTTTAATTCAAACGAACGGCCTGAGGATTGGTTAAATTGTATTTATTTAATTACGAATAATTTTCATTTCCTTCGCAACGGAGGTAAGTTTCATCTTATCAAATTGGTGTTTCCTTATTTTTATCCAGCGCTAAGTCAATCAAATCGTAACGACGTTACGCCGAAAGGAAATTGCAGTATTAACCGTTACTTTGATGACGACACTTCACAATTTTATGAAATGTTTTTACGAAAACCTTGTGTTAATTACTCCATCTTTCGTTCATCCAGAAAGTTCCCTATTTGGGAAGATACGGTACTTTCCTTTTCGGTATACTAAATATAGAAGAATTAAATTTTTAATAACACTACAACAGTGTGGTGTGTGGATGATTACATAGAACTTAATCCACAATAGAATTCCTCACTGAATACTAGCACAGTGGACAGTGGGAAAACAGGAGGATTTAAGCAGGCTTAAATCTGCAACAACTCCGTAATAGAGGTTGTTCGATTAAGCTTACAAACAGCGTCTTTTACAAAATGGATAGGAATTACTTCTCCTCGGAGTGCCACCGTAAGCAAAGATCGACACACACGAACCCACTCTTCTGAAAAACCAATTGTTGAGTTCTACATTTCCTAGTTCAATCCTAGTGAAGCCCACGAAACTTTCTTCCATCATGACTGCTGCAATAACACGAGAGTACTGTACATCAAATCTGTATATTGCCATCATTAATAATGAAGATTCACACACGTAAAGTTCTCCAATGGACTTTTTTCGCTTTAGAAGCACTGTTTCTGTGTAAAACCTGGACAATGAAAGGTCTGCAGAAAGTAGCTGGTGCGAGATATCGCCAGATACATGCCATTCATTAGGTGTGGAGTTGACAACTTTGCAATGTCAGCAGAAACGGTGGTGAGCATATTGAATAAGTAAAATACAATCTGTCACATTTGTAATCACCGAGTCTAATAAAGACGTACTGTACACCCTCTATAATATATACTAGTGTTAAGAAAACTAGTAGTTTTGTACTGTTCAATGTCCTTCGTCTCGAATGACACCGTGGCATAATGGCACGAGGCAACAAAACGGGAATTTTAAAGTCCATAGTAAGAACTCGGGGATTACTCGTGACTGTCTCACAACGTGTAATGATGTGAAAGGCGGAGTGACATCATTATTATATATTGTTTCAGGATATACTATACTTTGCTGTGGTATGAGAATTTTACTGTACCAACGAACAATGGTAATAGTAGGTTCGCGCTTCGTGGAGTTTCCTTCACGAGTCTAAACACCTAAATAGGAGCGAGTTTTCCATAAAAGTCTTTCCGGGAGGGATTTCCTTTTAACCTCCCAAACACGTATGGACCAAACTAACCAATATAATAAATGTAATTGAACTTCTAAAACTCCACCCTTGAGATCATTGCAGTAATATGTCGTTGGATTTTGCATGGTTGTTTGTGACAAATCTCTATTGCTTTTGTTCTTCGTAGACTGAATCATAATGGCAAATAAACTTTTCTGTTTGAAGGCTCTCCTGTCAACTTTCAGCAGATGGAAATCAGCTTTAATGAGCCAAATTACAGGAAGATCCTCGAAAAGATCTTCCTCTTCGATCGATCTTGTCACAAATATCTGCAAAATTGTTTACTATTTCCTTGTACGGCAATAAATTAGGCAGAATGATTGCCATTCTTTGAATTATTTTGCGTGTTCCTGAAGGATTTGCTGTTGCTATTCAACTCAAAATCCTTCAGGAATAGGAAAGAAACTTACGAGTATGCATTTTAATGATGTTTTAGGTGTGCCCATTGCGAAACCCGATAAAAACTGTATAAATATGTGTGCAAATTCATTGCAGTGATGTATATGGTAGATGGGCCAATCCCATCTTCCTTCAAAACTCGATAAATCATCTACAAAACCCATGATCTCTACGTTCTTGTGTGTAATACACTGAACGTATAGTATACACAACCACAATTTCTGCTTTTTCCGTGTCATATAGGTGCCAAATGCATACTATGACCAAAGTCACTCTTGTAGTAGCTCAGGGTTACTTCACTTCACAACAGCTTCAATTGATGCCAGCCAATGCTTACAAATTTCAACCAATCACTGCTATTATTCCTTTGGTTTCGTCCTATAAGAGGTCTTTTTCTATCTCCTATCTCCCCAGGCAGATAGCCTACGTGTTGTGTTTCCTTATCTAATTAAACCTAAATCTGATTGGTGGATTATTCGTGAGCATTAGGGGTGGTAATTTCGTTCTCTTTGTTTGTCCACGTGGATTACGTATGCCATAGAAATGAGGAATAAGATTTTACCATTTGTTTTTATTCACAATAGCTTGGAATTGTTTTCGAAATGTACCGATTTTTTGGGAAAATCACGCACGCAAACCACTTTCGTTTTCAATGTTTAAAAACATTTTATGCTAAACAATGTATGGAAATTTTACGAAATAGAAAGGAAATAATGTCGCTGTTTTCTGGTAATAGTGGACCTCATTAGAAATAATATAAAATTCGTTCTTTCCATGGTTTTAGCCTGCTATAAGATAAAAAAGGAACTTCTGAGGATACGGCCAACACCCTGGATGCTACGAACAAAGGAAAAAGTCAGAGAAAAGTTAAACTATTCCTAGGATCAAGGGAAACTTCAAAGGGAAAAACTCAGAATTCGTTGTATCACTTCATGTTCCTGTGTTTCCGACAGCAGTAGCCTTTGTTTCTAAATGGTTCCCTAAATTCTACGATTATATGGATTTTGTTCACGTGTCTAACACCTAAATAGGGTCGGTTTCTCATAAAAAATCCCCGAAAGGCATCATTTCATTGGCATCTGAGTTTTCTATGTTATGACTGAAGGTACTCACTAGCTGCTATAAGTGTTACGAAGTGAATACAATGATTTCGAATCCACCATTTTCTAGAACTAGAACTCCTTGTTGTTATTCCTGAACATATTACTACAAAATAATTCTATCACCAATACCATAAAATCTGGCATGATCCCCTGGAAAGCGGAGTTAACACCACTGTAGGGAATTTCTGTATAAAATCCCTCAATTCGAAGAAAATTTGGGGATGATTGACTCCTGTATGGCAACCTGGGTGTACATTAGTGCAAGAATTTACTTCCCTTCTCTTTTTATTGTTTGAAATTCCATTCCAACTGCGTAACTTGAAGTGTCAGGTGGCAAAGCTTCGTTCTAAGAGGATGAAAATTCTCACCCCCCCTTATACGGTACGAAGAATGTATATTTTGTAATGTATATCTCGCCCTTAAATCAACAAAATGAAAAATTTAAGGAAGAGAATAGAGAAGAGAGGAGATCAGAAGACAAATAAGGAGATAGAAATAAATATATCGAAGAGAAATCCACCCAGAAATAGAATCGGAAAATAAGCAATATAGTCTCATACTTCTCCCTCTCTTCGGATAAAAGGAAACGAAAAGACAACATCTCGACAGAAGAGAGCAATCGAAAGGAGAGAGAAGAAAGAAAAAAAAAAAGAGGACAACCCCCCTCTCCAGGCGGTTTGAAAACTTGCGTAATTGAAAATATCGTAACAATTCCAAAAATAGAAATTACTTCAAGGAATTTAGACAATATTTTTAACAATTAAAAAGGCCTGTCCCAAGGAGTTTTGCTTCAGATTATCGAAACAATTTTTAAACGAATAGAGATTTTTTTAATATAACTCCTAGTAAGGATAAAAGAGGTTTTCATAAATGGTCTTCCAGATCTTCCTTATCCTATTTCCCATACAAATCCTAGTAAGGATGGAGAAGATCTCTACAAGAGATCTTCTCCATCCTTAAAGAAGATCTCCACAAGAGACTTCTCCATCCTTAAGGAAGATCTCCACAAGAGACTTCTCCATCCTTAAGGAAGATCTCCACAAGAGACTTCTCCATCCTTAAGGAAGATCTCCACAAGAGATGTTCCTTACCTAACTTCTAGTTACAAATCTGGAATTACAGTTTAAAGTGTATAAAG
This sequence comes from Centruroides sculpturatus, assembly GCF_000671375.1. Classification (NCBI taxonomy): domain Eukaryota; kingdom Metazoa; phylum Arthropoda; class Arachnida; order Scorpiones; family Buthidae; genus Centruroides; species Centruroides sculpturatus. The sequence continues at coordinate 131,239 of NW_019385400.1, forward strand.
AACAATAAGATTTGAGGGGTGAAGAGAACACTTCGAAGTGTTCTCTTCACCCTACCCTAGATAAATTAATCGATATTTGTGCAGTTTTGTGGCAAATTCAATGTTAGCTATCAATAAAAGCGACATAAATCCGGTTTATCGCCTATAGACTCTCTTTATTCGGGTGTAAATTACGATCAATCTACCAATAGTTAAAGTTCTGCCACCGGAAGACGAAGAGTTTCGTGTTAATTGCTTTAATTGTTTCCAAACAATTTAATTTGTTACAGAAAAATTCGGTAAAATTCGTCGGGGAGGTAGAAAATTAACTTCTAAATTCCGTTTTAAACGAGTCGCAAATCGGAAACTTCGCTCTTTCTGTACGTCTATGACGAGTTTAATTTGAGGGGGTGAGTAGATTCCGTTTAACAGGAGAAAGAGAGAGAAGGAGATAAAAGAAAATGCTAATAACTCCTTTATTATATGAAGAGAAAGTTCCATAAATCAATACATGTCATTTTAATGTGACAATACTTTTTTTCCTTGTCGAAATCGTTCCCTCTGATAAGACGGTTACGTGTTACGCGAAACGAAACAGCGACGTCACCTTCCTACCAATTACTCCGTCTCCAAATTTTATATTCCTCCTGTTTGCGGGGGTGGGAAAGAAGTGTTACTCCGACCCACCTTTGTTATCGCTAGAGATAAACGCGTGACGATAAGCGTAACGGCGTTACGCCAAGCGGAAAGCGACCTTTCTAGAGAGGTTGAAAATACGGGGTTTCGGTTACGGGGTAACGCTTTCGTCACCGTTTTACGACTCTGTTACGGAGTTACGAAAGACCGTTCTTAACTAAGTTTCCGGTCGTAACTCGACGGAGAGATCTCTTATTTTTCTCTTAATACCGTTGTTTGTAATAAAACGACTTTTATTACGGCACGACGTTACGTCACACGGGTTATTTATGTTATCTTATGAATCATATATGTCGCTTATATGCATCTCCCGCGAAAAAACCCGAGATTTGTTGTCGGATTTCTAACTTCTCCTCCCTCTTTCCCGATTGCATTTACAGAGAGGAGGAGGAGGAGGAGGAGGAGGAAGAGAGGAGGAATGTCTGTCCACCCCGTTGACGTCGACGGGGGAGGGGTGATAGCGGGAGGGGCGGAGAATTTCCCGGGAAAATCCGATACTCGGACGTCGAGCCGATCGATGGGTGGAAGGGATTTATCGAGATTAAAGCGACTAATTAGGGACGACCTCTCGGCTAATTAATCCGTTATCGGAAAACTTCGCATCCTCAGGGATTTGGCGCCACCGGACAAGATGAAGCTCCCGGAACCGGAAGAGACGAGATCACCCCCTTTCGGACAGACCTTTTTAACAAAAGATCGCCACGTCGTCTCGTCTGCCGGGATAAAATACGGCTTAAGAGGGGAGGGTAAAGCCACCCTCCCAGTAAGCGCTTAAAAATGTCGAAAGGGAAGTTAATTTCGTCAGTCGGACGCTCGCAAAGACAGTCGGGAAGAAGCGCATTTTGGCGGCGATCGGAAGGAGGAGGAAGAGGAGGAGGAGGAGGAGGAGGAGGGACGACGTTTTCTCCGATAGAGCGCGGGCTCTGCGCCTCGACGCGCACGGCTGCGGCGCCGTTATCGATCGCGAACCGGGAATGGTGTCCGCGGTAGGTGGACGGAGGGAGGGAGCCGTTCGGTCCCGTTCCGTCTTCCGAGACGACGTTCGGCTTGCTTAGAGTATGCCCGACGTCGCCATGCCTCCCCCGCGACCGCTAAACGGCGCGGGAATCTTCCTCGTCCTCGCGTTGCCACCGACGCTCTTCTTCCTGGGATGCGAGTCGCACATCGACGCTAAGCGCCTGCACGACGACCTCCTCAGCGACTACAACAGACTCATCCGACCGGTGGATAACCACTCCAGCAAAGTCACCATCGTCGTCGGCCTCAAGCTCACTCAGCTCATCGACATTGTAAGTAATCCCTTCCTTCTCTCTTTCTCCTTCTTCCTCATCTTTCGTCTCCGGATCGGACCGCGGCTTACATCCGCGCGGCGGATTCGCCTACGCGCGCGTCACGCGGGCAGTTTTCGAAAAGTAACGAAGAAGAAGAGGATGAGGCGCTACTATACGATTCACCCCTCTCTCTCTCTCCGGTTCGATCGACGTTGCTAGGTTACCGACATCCCGAGTTGGCGACGCGACGCGACGGAAAGAGCGCTTCGCCTCGTCGCTTCCCGTCGATTATCGCCGATTAACGCGACGCGACGCTATCGACTCCCTTTCACGCAAGCGTCGGCCGTCCGGGTGCCGTTTTAATTTGGATCGTCGTCACCCTCCGTCGAAGGCGTGGCGGAAAGACCAGGCGCGACGTTTCCGAAGTTTACTTATCGTTCGCGCGCGACGCGGAGGAAAACCGTCTCCCATCCACCGCGCTTGCGCTCTGTGGGCCGAGACTTAAGAATGATCCGGGAGTAGGGCGCCTTCCGTCGGTTCGAGCTCTCTCTCTCTCTTTCTCTCTCTCACCCCCCTCACTCCCTCTTCGCGCCTGCGCGGAAGATGAGAGGGATGTCGACCGGATAAAATCTCTCGGCTTTCCTAGGAATTTCGCGTAAACGACGAACGAAAATGCAATTCCGACGCGCAAAAGGGAGCGCCGCCGTTACGGTTTACGAACTTGTTTATTGCGGACACGTTTTAAAAGCGATTAAACTTCCCGTTTTAAATAATCCCGTTTTTAATTCTTCCTTTATCCGACAGAGGGCGGCAGGATCGCGCCGAATTCCAGTGTGGTCCCATCACCCACCCTTCCCTCTCATCATCCATTAAATAGGGATCGGGTTAGGAAATCCCCGTTTAAACAACGCAGAAGACGGGCGTAACAGCGTAAATTACGGGAGGAGAATCGCTCTTATAGGGAACGAAGTGACGGGAATTATTTAGGATGCTCGAGAGTCACGACAGGAAACTTTTATAGCGTGACCGAAGTTTAATTTAGTTTTTAAAGGTCCTCATTAAGCCGCAAAATCTCTTCTTTTATAATGCCGAAACAACGGTTTTTCGACTCTGTTACTCGCGTGTTCGAACGAGTTACGCGATCCCTTTTAATAGGAGAGCTTCTCACGTAGACGGGAGTAGATTCTTCCCCCCGTTTTTAGGGGAACGAAAATCTAGTAATTCCTCTTTTCGTGTCGGAAGATAACTCGGGATGCAATTTCTCTAACTTGGGAGGGATGCGGAAGAGAAACGGGGGATGAAAGGAAGAAGGATATTCGTGCCGGAATGATGGAAAAATTCCGAAAGGACGTCCAAGACAGATATACGATGTAATTGTGTTTTATCGTGTGTTTATCGATAGGAAAACACAAGAAAACAAACGAGACTTGTCTTCGTTCTATGGAGACGACGTGTTACGGGAGAAAACGTAACTTTCGTCTCCAATTGTACGTATGTAAGAAATGGAAAGCGTAACAAAGTTAGGGGAGCGCGTAACCATTATACTTCTTAGAGAATTTATGAATTGTTTTGTATAGTGTATTATTCGAAGATGGGAAGTGGGGGGGGAGGAATATCGAGTATCTGGAAATTTCGACCGATAAATTACGCGTAAGACGAGTAGGAAAGTTGACAGTGATATATATTTGAAAACGTTCGCCTCGTCAAATAACCCCTCCTGTAATAACTCTGGGTGTTGCTCTAATTTTAAAACAAGCTACTCGGCTGGCGTGTGACGTTCCGACTCGTCATTTATCTTCGTTCTTTAAATTAGTTTCTCTTCTCTTTGTTTACCCTTTCTTTGTGACGTCGGGTTACGTTTCCGAAAACGTCAACCGATCTGAATTGTCGTTACTCTTACCGAAAAGTGAGAACAGTTTTGTTACGTAATAAATCGCGTTACTTACGTATATACCGACGTAACAAATATTCGCGAGTATCCGGCGAAAGTTTCTACGTATATCTTACGTATCGGCTGTGACGTAATTTCGGTGGTTACGCAGGAAAAGTTACTCTATTCGTCTGTACGTAAAGGTGTGACGTTACGTTACGTCCGGTTAATTAATTAAAGAAGGAGTTATTTAAGGAGTTACGAGGCCTTCTTTAATTGTATAGACGTAACGTAAAGCCTGTTACACAAAGATTCCGTCATTGGCGCGAGCGGTTTAAGGATAAATTTAATTAATTTATTCGATTAAACGAATTATTTAAATTATCAAATATTTGTCTTCGACGTCACACAGACGTTAACGGAATTAATTGTGACGAAATCATTTTTATTTTATAATTAATCGGCGCCGCGACCTTTTTCCCTCCCCGTTATCTTTTAATCATATTTTAATAAATTACGGGCCTTTAATTGGAATAATTCGTTTACAATTAGTTAGGGAAATTCCCTAAAGAGGCCCTCCCTTCCCCCTTTTTTATATTTAAATAACGATAGAAGCAATAAAGAAGAGAAGAGGAAAGTAAACGACGTTATAAAGGGACTTCTTAATGTTAGAAGATTAGCGAAATTACATTTTAGAAAAATGGATTTAAGAAAAAGCGAAATAATAATAATATATAAAAACAAAATTTATTTATAATTTCCGAGTTAAAAGGCTTTTTAGGGAAAAAATTTAAAAACTTAATCGAAAATTTTAACGACTTAATCGCTCCGAAAACGGACAATTTACGAGGAAACAAAATGGCTGCCACGTAAATCGTCCTCTACCGGAAAGATTAAATGACGTAATTAACGAACCCACCCCCCTTTTAGAACTCTCTTCTAATGCCTACGTCATATCGACACTCTTAACTCGCGGGTTCGCATCCTGCGTGGTGATTTCCACGTTTTATTCGTCTAAATAGGAGCACTCCCGTTACGTGTTTTTCTCTCCCTTCCAATCCAATTCAATCGAGAAAAACACGGGGGTTTTTTACTCTAGAATTAAGCGATCTTGGAGGAGAATATAAATTTTTATTCTCTTATGTATAGGGCCTAGCGTAAACACGCGGTAGGCCAGCTGTTTCGGGGGTAAAGAACACCGTTCTCGTCCTGTATATGTAATAATAATCCATTCACAACCCACGAAGGCCTTAGAAAAAGCAAAAAAAAAAGGCCCTTTTACAGTAGAAGAGTCGGAAAAAACACACAAAACTTCTTCGTCCCTCTTGACCCAATTTTCGGAATTTTCTCCCCTTCGATTTATCGAATTTCCCCCTACGAAAACGTTTCCCCACTCGCCCAGAGAATGGCCGGAAGTGACCTTTGCAGGATTCAAACCACGTGAAATAAACCGGAAGTGGTACTTGGCCGAAAGAACCATCCGAAAGTACGGCTTAACTATCTAAAAGTTCTGACTTTCTCGATTATCCGTTCAGCACGATTAATTTTAATTCCATCTGCTTTATCTGGAAATACGTTAGATACTATAAATCCCGGTTAAATCCCCTTTCTAATTTACGACCTTTGGGCTAAATTGTCCGAAAATTTCTTGGGTGGAAGACTTCGCCCTCTCCTAGAAAAACAACAGAGGAACTTCCTTCTTCTCTTAAGAAAAACACTTGATTTATCCGCGCTCTTCCGCATCTCCCAGTAACTTCTATGGAAAATATTGTTGTTACGTTAGCTATAGTTACGGAGTTCGTGCGTAACAAAATAATCCATGACGTAACAATGGATGAAACGTGAGATTTGATTCTTTACTCCATTATTACGTAATAGATTAAACGTGTGGTTTACATACTTTACTCTATTATTACGTCATGGATTAAACACGAGGTTTGATACTTCACTCATTTATTACGTCATAGATTAAACACGAGATTGGATACTTTACTCTATTATTACGTAATGGATTAAACACGAGATTGTATACTTTAGTCAATTATTACGTCATGAATTAGGCACGAGGTTTGATACTTTACTCCATTATTAAAACACTACAAAGTAACTGTTACGATTGAAATTAACGAGACGACGTTAAATCGAGGTGCGGAATAACCGGGAAAGAAACTTAAAATTCAGAACAAAGTTCGTAAGAGAAAATAGCGCTTAGGATTTGAATAGAAACTGTCTCCATTCGAAATTACTCCGGAAATAAATGGTAAAAGTTTCGTACGTAACAAGCGTTTTAGTCACGAAATACTTTCCGCGGTAATTAATTTCCTCCCGTCTCTTTAAATCCCCAAAAACGTAACGTCTTCCATGAGGCCCGAAACTTCCTCTTAAGGTTCTCCCATTACGTTACTTCCGGTAAATTAAATAAGGCATTATTTGTAACTAACTAATAAATAACGCCTTCTTTCATTGGACGGACGTAACGTAACAACACTACATATACTAGAACCAGGTTTTCGCGGAATGACGACACTTCCGGAAGGGAATAATAAGAAGCTCTTTTTACGGGAGGGGGGATGGAACCGAATTAATTTCCGTTACGTCACTCTAATTCGTCCTTTTTTTTTTTTAATTTCTTACAGAACCTCAAACACCAGGTCATGACTACCAACGTGTGGGTAGAACAGGTGAGTCTAATTACTGTTAGAATAGGCCTATATATTTGTGTTGTAACCTTTGACCTTTCGTACTGTAGACTTGGGACGACTACAAATTACACTGGACACCGTCAGATTACGGAGGGGTGGAAATGATTCACGTGCCAGCCGAACACATCTGGTTACCCGACATCGTCCTCTTTAACAAGTAAGTTACTCTCTCTCTTCTGTGTAGTTACGTAAGTTACGACACAAATATCAAAATACATTCTTACACTGGGGGAGTAAGCGAAATTTCCTCCTCGTCTCTCGGGAAGGAACACGGGATTTACGAACACGGGAAGGAAGAAGGGGAATTGTAAAAGGGGGAGGAAGCGGCGCGTGGACCTCGTAATAACGTCCGGGACGTCTCCCCCTTTCGATCCGTAATTCGTTCCTCATCGAATTCCGTATTTTATTACGTCATCCGGGAATTCGGAAGAATGGTGTGATTACGTTTCGCAGTTGTTAGAAGTGTTTTCGGGCATTGGGGGGGGGGGATTGGAAGTGAGCGTGGCGGGGGGTCCGATCGGCGTGTGGCAAATTTTCACCGTAATTCAAAAATTTGGAATTCCTCGTCTAAGTTGGAGATCCGTGAAAGGAATTCCGCCCGAGGCTGGCTTCCGAGAAGGTAATAAAAACGTCGGGAAATTCGCCATGTTTCTTTTTTTTTTTGGTAAAGTATCGAGAAGTAAATTGCATTTACTCTCGTTTATTTTTGTTTTTTTTTATTCGTAGACAAACATAAATCCGGATGTTTTACGATCTTTCTCCTCCCTCCCCTCCAGTCGAGCCGATAATTTTATTTATAAATGGCTTGTAAGCGTGGTAGAATGGTCCTCCCTTTCTCCCTCCGCTACGCTAGGAATTCGAACCCGGTATCGAATTCGAAATTCCATTCGGTAGGGGGCGATTTCTCGCATGGTTCTGTAATTACGTCACACTTTTCCTTCCATCGACGTCTGGTGTTTGTTCGTTCCAATCTGTTCGAAACTGGTGATTATTTCCGTTTTATTAGTTACAAATGGATTCTCTAATGGAAATCCTTCGAACCGACGTCTTCGTGGAGGAGATTTTACAGATATTCTTTCGTTCTGTCAAAGAAATTAAGGACAGGGCATCAATACTTATGAAAATTTTCCTTGTGTGGAATGTAGAAAACGCTTGGCACAGTGTGTACTGTACTTAACTTCGAAATAGGAATATGATGTATGTATTTATCGTAACAATTTAGTTAGTAAATTATCTTGCGTGACGTGACGGAGAGAGTAAAATATTCTTTGATTCTGGAAAAACTAAAGATTACGGCGAATTATCAATAGTTACGAGCCCGTACGAAACTGGAAAAGAGAATTTCCTCTTCTTTCACCTGTGGCCTAGAGGATAAGACTAGTTTTCAGGGGTTCATGCCCGCACAAAGCATGGAAAAAGGAGTTTCCACTTCTTCCTCCCACAGTTCCCTAGTGGATAAGACTAGTTTTCAGGGGTTCATACCCGTACAAAGCGTTGAAAAAGAAATTTCCACTTCTTCCTCCCAAACTGGCCTAGTGGGTAAAACTAGTTTTCAGGGGTTTCATGCCCGTACAAAGCGTTGAAAATGAGTTTCCACTTCTTCCTCCCACAGTGGCCTAGTGGATAAGACTAGTTTTCAGGGGTTCATGCCCGTACAAAGCGTTGAAAAAGGAATTTCCACTTCTTCCTCCCAAAGTGACCTAGTGGGTAAAACTAGTTTTCAGGGGTTTCATGCCCGTACAAGGCGTTGAAAAAGGAGTTTTCACTTCTTCCTCCCAAAGTGGCCTAGTGGGTAAGACTAGTTTTCAGGGGTTCATGCCCGTACAAAGCGTTGAAAAAGGAATTTCCACTCCCTCCTCCCATCAGTGAACGAATGGATAAAACTGTAGTATTAGTCGGGTATAAATCCCAAGCAACGAGGTGGAGTTTCGCGGATTTCCTCCCGTGTGTAACACTTAAACAGGAGTTCAGTTTCTTACAGTCAGTTTCCGTGTAGGGAACCCCGTTGACCGCGTTCCAAGCGTGTTTTCCCTCCAGTAGACCTAATGAAAAAGAGATTGGGTTCCGTCTTTTCGTCGATACTCGAAGAAATTAATTACGAACGTCGGAAGCGGGAAGCCGCTACTCCCGATCGAACTCGTAACCGCACCGCGATCGATAGAACACGTCCACCTCCCATTCCTCCTCCCGCTAAAAATATCTAATTTCTTTATTAGCCTCGTCAAAAAAAAAAAAAAAAGTGCTTCGTCCTCCCCCTCCGTTTATCAGAAACGTCTCCCGAATTCTTCCACTTGGACTCGGGTACTAAGAACTAAGTTATTTTATTAAATTATCCTTATTTATGGTCATGGCCTACGACCGCCTCTCCCGCTCTTTCTCACCTAAATATTTAATTTTTATTTTGTAAATTATTTAGAAAAGTTTCTAGTTTTATGGCTCTTCTTCCGGTTCGACTCTTCTTTTAATTATAAATATCTTTACCCCTTAATAATTAAATACACTTTTCCTCTAAGCCAACGAAGGACACACACACACACACGCCCGTCTTCCAGAGGAACGATTCGCATCGCTTTGGTCTTTTCGGTAAAGAAAAAATAGGGAAATTCCCTTACCCGTCGGGGGAGGAAACACATGAAAATTTCCCTTTCCGAACAATTAAATTCCCCGGTTTCCTAACGTCTGATTAATATTGGACGAAGAGCAATTATACAAATTTTCGGGATCGACGTTTGTCGTGTACTTTGACGTTTGTTAAACCGGTTGTTTTCGTTTGAGGTTTGCACAAAATCGATCGGGAGGTCGGTTCTCGAGATATGTTTTCGGAATCCGACGGTTTTCGGGTCGACATTCCCTTTCTAATTAAAATTCTTAAGTGCTCTTTCCACGAAATGCTTCAGCCTCTTCTCTTCGTTATTTCGGAAACGATTTGACCCACCACCAATTCAAGATTTCCCAAATATCTTATTAAAGTTCTAGTCGCCTTCGTCGTCCTCACCGATGTCACCCTAACAAATTTCGGTGTTCTCTCTGGAGCATTTTCAAAAGTGTTTATGCCTTAGAAATTCTCCGAACCTCACCAGCTCTCTCGTGGAATTTCACCTTTTTTTTTTTTTAATTAAACAATCGTAAAAATTGTCTTCCAGTAATTTTCAATCGTTCCTGAATCGTATTCGCGATTATTTGTGGCGAGTCGCTTAATCTGGCAACCGTGTCTTGTGCCCACGCCATTAATTAAATCCTACGAATCTAAGATCATCACGTTTTTTTTTTTTGTTTACACTAATAACTTTTAATAGTTTATTTAGAAAACTAAAAATTTAAAAATTTTATACGATTTACGTCACTACATTTACATTCCGATCGACCCTTCTGCCAGTTGATATCTTTAATAACCGTGTTCGAATTTATTCGTCGACGAACAATTAAATATAATAAAAATAATAATACAGTATTAGTACAATGAAATAATACAGAGTAAAAAAAAAAATATAGGTAAAGCTATCGTCGTCTTTTTTTTTTTTTCACGTTGCCAGTTAACTAAACAAAGCCTCTAGTATTTTTGCTTATTCTGATTGGTCAAATTTAAATTTCGTTTGAATACCAGACGAAGTGTCATATAATAATTTCGTTGTAAAATCTAAAATAAAGGAAAAAATCTCTGAATAAATATTCGTTTTTGATTTACACGAAAATCTAAAAATGAATTGATAAATTTCCTTTTCGTAGTAGACGATCGCTATGGCGGTCGAAGATATTACACGATACAGGAAACTTCCTGAGCGAATGTAAAAAAAAAAAAAAATAAAGGAGAGACAGAGCGTGAAAGATTGTTGTAGAAAAATAAATAAATAGTATTTTCTAAAAATTTGCATTTAGAGTTTTTGTTTACGTTCTTATAAGTTAAAAACTCGCGGATGTTATCGTATATATAATGTTATATTATTATGTTGTATGGTTGATGGAAAGTTTTCAAAGTTTACTTTTTCTAAATAAACTATTGTATGTTCTCGGTAAAAAAAAAAAAAAACATAAACAATAGAAACAACAATAAACTTTCTGATCTATGATTCGTACGAATTAATTAACGATATAACGGTAATACAGGGTTGCCAGATTAAGCGATTTAATGCAAATTGAACGATTTCGCGACGTGATTCGGGAAGACGACTGAAAAATTTTACTGTAATGTAACGACAGAATATAATAACTTGAAGCCAGTGTTTAAAAAGGCTATCGTAAGGCTCAGTATGACAATATCGACACGTTTATAAGGCATAAGAACTTAATGACTTTTGAATTTGTGACGTGGAATCGGCTCACGTCCTGGTGACAATCGGAACGTTATTAAGATACAGTAGAGCCTCGATTATCCGACTCAATAGGGGACTGGGGTTGGTCGGATAATTGAAAAGTCGGATAACCGAAAAGTATGAAAAAATCCATTATTAGTGTAGTATATTATTATATCCCATGTAATTAGTATATCGCTATTAACCTATTTTGCGTTGAATTTTCATCGATGTTAAGCCTAACAAAAAATTTTTTAAAATAATAATCGTCGCTATTGTATCGTTAAAAATTAGAAAATTAAGCCTCGTTTAAATACTGGCTCTCTTTCATGGTCGAATGAGTGTTGCCAGCTAAAACACGTAAAAATAATATTAAAGTAGCCAAGACATAGCCGAATATTGTAGCGCCACATCACTAGCGGACATTTGAAATTTGCCGACTAGGACGGTCGGTTAACCGAGGTGTCGGTTAATCGGGGGTCGGTTAATCGAGGCTCTACTGTATTTGCAAAATCTATTCTTACTTCATTAGGGAGTAATTTAGGATAGTCATCTACGAAAATATTTAATATTTGATAGATTTATTTCGGGACTTCTTGAATTTATCTCGACATTCCGTAAATTAACATTGGTTTGAAATAATTGGAAGTTGGTCGTGGGTTCGCGCCTGGCCAACGAGCCAACCACTTGGAGTTTACCGATTTTCGGTAAACCGCGGTTTTGAAAAAAAAAAAATCGAAAACCGGTTTAGAACAGACAATAGAATTGGTATCATTCTGTTTACTTTTTGAAAATAGATTAACCTGTATTTTCGATATTTGTCCTGTGCCTTATTCAATACCTTGTGTTTTCGATTACTTTTGTTATCGCGTTTTTTCAGTAAGAGGCGGGCATTCCCATTTTGCAAGCTTACTTTTCCCAAAAAACTGCCGATAGACCCGTCTTTAAACTTTTTTCTTCTGGCTTCCCTTTAAAAATATATTCTGGAGTTAGAATATTTTTAAAGGCAGCCGAAAGAAGGAACTTATTTGAATCTTAGCGAAGCGTAAGGAAACGCCTCCCTCTAGCGGGAAAATATCTGACTCGGGCACTTTAGAAAGTTCTTTATTTACATTTCTCCAACGATTTTTCACGTTCTCTTTCTATAGCGCCCCTAGCCTATCCTCTGGCATTTTAATGACCCCTTTCTTCCGCCGAATATATCGGAAAGACACACACACAATATCCTCGACGGTCCGCATCGGCGATTTTCTCGTAAGACCTAAAAGCGACCTCTGTCGTCTCGTTTATCTTCCGTATTCCTTAAAAGAAAACCACGATGGCGCCAGGAATTGTCGCCATGCCCGTGACTAGGACGATTAGTAAATGCAAAAAATAAATTACACGAGCCTTTAACGTGAAATAAGAACAGAGATTTAGCTACGGGACACACTAAAATATGGAATTGTGTTCTGGTGTTGTTGGGCGTGGATCGATTCTATCGCTTATTTTCAAATTCAATCCTCGCATTAATTTCTTTACGTCGTAGCATTAAAAAATACTCGCAGCTTCCCGTTTATTTCATTAACCATTAAGTTATTATTGTGGTTACGACTGTGACGTAGTCATTATATCATTAAACCGCTAAGTATCTCTGCGTGCCACTTCACTTATATTCAGTTCCAAATAGAATTGTATACTTTAAGAAAATCAAGGCAAATCCTGGTTACGAGTACTCCCCCCCCCGTTTTCTCATTTATGTATTAAAGAGAATACTTACAAAGTAGAATATTAAGCCCCGTAGAGTAATATATGTAAACACGAGTAACTGCGCAACTTCGTCATCTGCGCATTTACACGTTTACTCTTTTATTTTTATGCAGTTTTATGCGTAAGATTCTCTTTGTTAATGTACGTTAACTCTTCAAGGGGAAAGTCTTTATATGGCTGCATCAGAGACTTCCTTTTATACCTGCACACCTTTTAGTAACTTATATATATATAGACAACAGCATGCTTTTAGAGTAAAGAGCTACGGTTCGAATCACGAAGAGGGTAGTTTGCAAGGTATCAATACCTCGTTAACCTATTGTAATATTCAAATGCCCTTAAGTTTATATAAAGAGAAGACACATAACTTTGTAATACGTAATATCTAATCACTTAATAACATCATACCGAATGCCTGGACGAAATTTCATTTATGTTACACTAAGAAACCGGCACATACAAGCCGGTACTCTCTTCTAAACGTGTGCAGAGAAGAATTACCAAGTTGGAGGAAAGAAATTCCTCGCACTTCCCATGATTACCAAAGGTTCTTTTTTTAAATAAATAAACAATCGAGAGATCTTCGATCGATAAAATCACTTAAAATCATAGAGAAACGTTACGCTTTCGGTTACTTAGAGGCGAAATTTCAATCAACCGATAGCCAGAGATCGGGACGAAACGGGTGTAACCTAAAGATTTTATAAAAGGATTCGATGCCCGATGCGAATTTACACCTCTACAGAAACTAGGATTTTGTAGATAAACCAGGATCGTTGCGCTCACCAAACTACCATTTCTATTTACCTTAATTGGTTCCTCAACTTTTCCAGGAGCGTATTTAACTCTCCGGCTTTCAGGCTATAAAAGTCACGTGTTAGAGTGAAAACAATGCGTATTACGACGTTTCAAATGACTCGGAAATATTTTATTTGACGTTCCAATGTATTCCATCGATTTTTTTTTCTCTCCCCTTTCCAAAATAATGGAGTATTGCTAGAGAACGAGTGTATTTTCAGAGAATAACACAGAACTTTTCGAAGTAAACAAAAGAGAAGTTTGCGTGCGTAGAGAAAAATGCGTAACTGTGAAATCAGTCGTTCCTTACCCCTTCAATTTTTGCCACACGTTCCTCCAATAAACCCAATTCGGAAGGAAACAAAATAAGAAACATATAACAGGCCCTTCCCTTCCACCAAATAATTATACACGTAATTAAGTGGGGGAGCCTCCAGCTCTGTATCATTTATCTGTACAGCAATCACCAGCAGCCATTCCCCATCACACCGGAAATCGTGCCAGAAACCTTAAACAAAGTTTCCCACCAATTGATAAAATATTGTGGCACAGTTTTTTTTTACCCCGCACCTTTAAAAAACAAAGATTTTTTCCTAATATAACCGAGATTCTTCTCGACTTCTGAAGGAGCATCGATCTTTGTTTTCTCTCTCTTCACTTTTGACATTGTTCTTTAGGAATTCCCTGGAAACCCGGAACGGTTTGACTTTGATCCGGCAAAACAACAGGTTTGTGTTTAAAAAAAAAAAAAGAACAATTTGGTGNTACGGCAGCTACTGCGCGCGCGAATTCTCGCCTCCGGCTTACTTTCCCCATTTTACCCCCCCGGGGAGGTCACGGTTCGCCTCTCAGCAAAACAACAGGTTTGTGTTTAAAAAAAAAAAAAAGAACAATTTGGTGTTTACGTAACTTAGAAAAACAATGATTAATCTAAACTTTCCGTGTTTCCTGGAGGATTTACCATCGATATTCTGACAATTTACAACGGGAAACGCTTTTAAATAAACGAGGAGTCAATCCCTCTCTCCCGTTTTACCGGGATCGACACACCGATATAGCGGGGTTACTATAGTAACGCTACGAAATTTACCATCCAGTTCGGTCTTCCGGGTCTTCTCCTCCTCCCCGGTTTACGTGTTACGACTTGGTCAAGGAAAAATATGGAATTTTTTTTTTTTTTTTTATATAGCAATTCCTTCGTCTCGCGCCATGTTTATCGGACCATCCCTTGTTATTTATGTATCTATCGGGGAATAAAAAGAGGGAAGTAACGACCCGTTACTTCATCGCTCGTCGATGGATTGTTTTCGCGCGTGTTTTAGGAGAGGATTCCTTCACGTGCCATTTACGACCGGCGGAAAATATACGTATTTATCTTCCATATCCGCAAATACTCCCTTCTTCTATGACGTCTTAACCTCCCCGTAAAGATGGAAGAACTTTCACGAGTCGGGTGCTTTGACTCTGGCGTAACGAAGTTTATTCGAATTTCCGTAAACGTAACACAAGAAGAGCAAGCGGGACACCCTCGCTCTTCCGTAAACGTAACACAAGAGCAAGCGGGACACCCTCGCTCTTCCGTAAACGTAACACAAGAAGAGTAAACGGGACACCCTCGCTCTTCCGTAAACGTAACACAAGAAGAGCAAGCGGGACACCCGGGTTGGTGACAAAGCGCCTAATTCTCGACATTCCCAAAATCCTCCTGAAAAATCCTCCGCTTCCACTTTCGGAATTTCACTTTTTTTTTCTAGTGTTAATAGAAGGAAATTATTAAGTTAATTGGGGGTTCGAATTTCTTTGCCAGCGCCGACGGGAATTACGAAGTGACCCTGATGACCAAAGCTACGGTCCACTACACGGGAAAGATCGTGTGGAAGCCTCCCGCCCTATATAAGAGCACGTGCGAGATCGACGTGGAATACTTCCCCTTCGACGAACAATCTTGCATTATGAAATTCGGATCGTGGACCTACGACGGATACGAGGTAAGTCTCTTTTTTTTTCCGTTTCCGTGGTGAAGGGAGGGAGAAGACGATGCGGTTTCTTGGCTCTCTGCCAACTCCCACCCAAGCGGGATGCTTCAGAACACCAAGAGGAGATCGCCATCCCCTCCTCTTCAGAGGGTAAGAGTCGCTTCCTGTAGGATTTTCGACGGAAGCGAGCAATTGAATGCCGGAAGAGAATGGTAGAGTATGAAAGGGTCTTTTCTGCGCGTGCCGAAAGGTTGCGCTTCCACCCTCCTCTCACTTCCCCGAAAATACAGAAGGAGCTGGAAATAATTACTTCGCAGCGAGGATGAACGTCCTTTCCTCTTCTCTCTCTCCCTCTCTCTCTCGTATCGCTTTCTCGCCGGGGTGACGAGAAATCCGCTGTTTTTCACGGTCCGAGAGAATTTTCGGAGTCGAATAATCAGCGGCGCGGGAATTTCGATTAGCGTTCGCGCTCCAGCGAATCGCTACGTCTATCGCTCCGCCTGGCGAAGGAAGATACGGCGCCTCTCCTTTCCTCCCCCGCGAATCTCCGAGCCTCCCCGTATTATTCTCGGCTCGTCGACCGCCGATAACTCCGCGCACTCGCTCTCGAGGTAGATTTATTGGCGCGAGATCCACGCCACGCCTTTCTCCTTCCTTTTCCCGACAGAAAAGGAGACGTCGCGCGCGCGCGCTGGCGACCGACGAAATGCGCTTCGTAATTACAAAAAAAGAAAGATGTTTTGTCCACCCTTTCACTTCCGGTGGCTTTTGTTTTTAATTATTATTATTTTTTGCTCTCTTTTAGGTGGATTTGCAACACGTGAAGCAGGAACCAGGGACTAACACGGTAGCTATGGGAATCGATCTGAGCGAACTTTACAAGAGCGTAGAATGGGACATTCTATTGGTACCGGCCAAATACAACGAAGAATACTACGATTGCTGCGACGAGCCCTATCCGGACATCACTTTTAACATCACAATGAGAAGGAAAACCCTATTCTACACGGTTAATTTGATTATACCGTGCGTGGGAATTTCCTTCTTAACCGTGCTAGTGTTTTATCTCCCTTCGGACAGCGGGGAAAAAGTTACGCTCTGTATATCCATTCTAGTCTCCCTGACCGTTTTCTTTCTTCTGCTAGCCGAAATCATCCCACCCACGTCCCTAGCCGTCCCCCTCCTGGGAAAATATCTTCTGTTTACCATGATCCTCGTCACTCTGTCCATAGCGGTGACTGTAGGAGTGCTCAACATCCACTTTCGTTCTCCCTCCACTCACAAAATGTCGCCCTGGGTGAGACGCGTCTTTATCCACATTATGCCCAGACTTCTACTGATGAGAAGGCCCCTGCACACTACCGAAGACAAACTGACCGAACCTCCCAAATTCGCGGGCAGGAATTGCAACGGCATGGAGATAAGAAGAGACTCCTTCGTTCGGATGCAAGCGGAGCGCAACACCCCGCCGCCTGATGCCTTGCACGTGGATTACAGAATGCGCGCGGGACGCGAAGACTTAGTCCGGGAAAACGCCGAAAATACCGACCACGCCCATTACAGGCACCATTCTCCGGAAATCCAGAAAGCCATCGAGAGCATTCTCTTCATTGCCGAACATATCCGGAAAGAAGACGAGGAGCAGAGCGTGAGTAATTCCTCCCCCTTCCTCATTATAACCCCTTTTTTTATATAACTATATAACGGGGGGTGTTTTCGTGTTTTGCAGGAGATAGAAGACTGGAAGTACGTGGCCATGGTGCTGGACAGGTTGTTTCTGTGGATCTTCACCATCGCTTCGCTGGTAGGAACGTGCGGAATACTGCTTCAGGCCCCTTCTCTGTACGATGATCGGATCCCGGTCAGCGACTCCTAAAGCGGATCTCTTCGATCGGCAGCCCTCATACGGCAGCTACTGCGCGCGCGAATTCTCGCCTCCGGCTTACTTTCCCCATTTTACCCCCCCGGGGAGGTCACGGTTCGCCTCTCAACAGGAGTGATGGGTCGCTTCTTCCTGCCTCACGGTTCGACGCCCCACTCGAGAGAGAGAACGGGCCTTTCTTTTATTTATTTATTTTTTTTACTTTCTTTCTTTTACCTTCGGTCCTCCCCCACCTCCGATTTTCTCTCGTCGTTTTCTATTCTTCTGCGGC
Organism: Centruroides sculpturatus; assembly: GCF_000671375.1. Lineage (NCBI taxonomy): Eukaryota > Metazoa > Arthropoda > Arachnida > Scorpiones > Buthidae > Centruroides > Centruroides sculpturatus. The sequence goes on from NW_019385400.1 coordinate 148,722, forward strand.
CGGAATATATATTTCTACACTTTTTCCTCACTCGGCCGTTTTACGAATCTCTCTCTTCCTTCCTCTCTTTCTCTTCTAACTCTCACTTCACGCGCTTCCGCTTCCGGAATCGCCGCTTTCCTTCCCCCCAAAAACGGGAGGACTCTTCCCCCCCAGCACGCGGGGAAGAAGTAACGGCGCCGTTCGGACGGACGAACGGACAGACGGACGGGACGTTTTACCCCTCTTTTTTCCGAGACGTGGATCCAGTGCCAAAGAGTCCCGCCGAAATTTCTTCCCGTCTCTTCTCGGATTCCGGGGAAAATTCCCTTCCCTGCCTTTCCGCTTCCGGTGGCGATTTAGGGGGGGGTCGAATACACCCTGAACCCTCGGCGGGCCTCGTCTTACGTGTGTTTTATACTCCGGTAGAATCAATTTCTTTCGGTTTCTTGTAGATAGCAACCGTTCAATAAAGTGGAAAGAAAGTCGCCCGCTGGTTTTCTTTTCCTCCCCTCTTCCTCCCCGGAAGTGAACCCCTTTCGCGATTTTCGTTTCCGGTAGAAGGAATGTTTCGACTGTAAAAAAAAAACTGTTAAAAGTTTCTTTTAAAGTGGTTGTATACGAAAGGATTTGGTGGAGGAACCCCTCACGGCGCGCGTGCTCTCGTTGTAGTGTCCGTCGTCAGAGAGGAAGAAAGGTGACACCGGGGTCGGCGGACGAAGGAGAAGGGACCGAATCCGCCACCGCCCTGATGCGTCGAGGAAGGAGGGTCCTCCCCCCCACATCGAAAGGTGCCAAAGGATTTCCGGAAGCTACCGAAAGAAGAAAGTCGAGAGGAAACGACGAATTTAGAGCTCTTTCCTCCAAATTTTTAACTCCATTATTCGTAACTTTATTAACGTTTAGTCAGAATAAACTTTTTTGAAACGAATTATCGAGTTTTCTGTTCTTAAATTAACGCCAATTCCATTCAAATGGACCAAACCGGAAACTCTCCCTTCAACCTTTTCACGCCCTTTCCTCCGTAACCGGAAATAACGAAGGGCTGGCCAAATTTTGCCAAAACGCGAAGCGTAACGTATACGTCACTTACGCGCTTGGTTAGCGTAACGCCCGCGTAACGGATACTCCGGAAGGGACTTCGACTGTTACGCACGATTCTCGCATCGAAGGGCACAGAAATCGCCTATTGTTTAAATACAGGCGATTTCCCTGAATAACAATGGAACCGACGTGCCGGATTTCGAACGTGTATCATTCCGCTTCCGTAAGAAGACGTAATTAACACTTCGAAAATTCAAAAAAGTTACGTCGTATGACGTAGCCTGATGTTTTTCGAATTTTTGGTAGGAATTCCTTCCTGTTTTACGCGTTACTTTCGCCATCTCAGGTTGTAAAAATTGAAATAAATACTTAGTAAAAACGAACGTTTTCATTCGGATTTTATTATCGATGCAAACAGGCAAAAGACACACTACAAATACATTTAAAAGGGTATAAAAATGAGTCATTAACTCAGTTAGTTCGTACAGAAAGTGGGCATTTATGTGAAACGAGAGAGCATCTATATTGACGCTGTATTTAGTCGAGGATTCGCGCTTCACCGACGTCCTGGAAGAGTAGATTTTTCCGTGTTTTCTTCGCGTGTTGAACACCTAAATAAGGAAGAAAGTCCTCTTGGGGTGCATGATCCTTTGGCATGCACGTTATATCGAGGTTTGAGTGTATTGGATTAAGTAGAAACAAATTCAGACTATTAGAACCAGTTACTTTACAAAAGTCATGCCGTGTTAAACGGTGTGTATACGTTGAAAAATAAGCTACACCTACCTTTTTCGAGATTAATGTTACTGTAAAAAAGGTAAAGGAACCCGGTCCCTTTTACCTTTTTAAATATTTTATATTTTTAAAATATATTTACAGGGAAAATGACCTGAACACTTCAAATGCACTTATACACGTGTGCATTTAAACCAGGGTTTACCCTTCGTAGAGACTTTTATAGTGATACAATGATGAATGTAGGAAAGTGTTATTTAGTGGGGTCCTCGGGGGCATTGCCCGATTAACCGTAAAACACAGAAGAGTAAACACAGGAAGGTGGCTAGTAGAGTGGCCATTTTCCTAAACGGTACAGGCCAAATATTCGGGGTTGGGATTGGACGAGAAATTAGCGTTATTCTTTGTCCAAACTCGGTTAGCGAGGGTTATAAAGGCACAATAAACGTCAGAGAACGGGAGTATCTCCTTCCTAAACGTAAATAATTGTATAATTAAGAACTCCAAAACCGGAATTCATTGTTCCTGTACTCGTTCATACCCGGTAAAATACCACTTTAAACACTCCGAAACAAATCTTTAAGCCTACACGGATAACCGAGTGAGTCAATTGTAACGAAGTTTATAAAGTAGGTCGATTTTAAGAACGACCCCCCCCCTTCGTTAATTCGTTCCTCTCGGAGAGGAATTAGCATTTCTCTCTCTGGCCAATTCTTTGAGAGTGACATCACAGTTGTATCGATTGTCCGAAAATATAATTAATGACGTCATAGGGGTGATAAAAAACTGGCAACTTTTCTTTACTTTCTGGTGACGCGACGTTTGGTGTTTAATAAATTATATGTCGTACCGTAAGATGGCGTAAATTATCGATTTTTTATCCGGGAGAAAGGCGATTCCGACGGATTAACCGGGGGGGGAGGGTGGAAGCGGCGAGTGTAACGTTTCGATTATTGCGCCCGTCTGTCGACTATCGACAGAGGTCTTTACGATCACAAAAAAAGGAGAGAACAATAAGTTTTTTTGTATTCGAAAGATAAATTGTTTTCCATTTTCCATCGGCGGTAATTACGTTTTAGGGGGGAATAAATCGCTCTTTATTTAATATCGACCTTCGAATAACGTTCTTTATTGTTATTATTATTATTATTATTATTATTATATGAGTGTCTGGCGTCGTTAAACCGGGGCCAGTTCTTTGTAAACTTCTATATTAAACGCCTGTCTTAAAATGACGTCAACAAAAGATTGTGTTTCTTGTGTATTTCGTAGACAAAATGGCGGATTTCGTAAAGCCCGAGCAAACGTATTTCCTGTAGCTTTGTGAACAAGATTAATAGAAATGCATTGTGTGTAATTTTAACTTTTATTGACTAACAAGTTACGTGTTCGAATACACTAGAAAACTCTTCATAACAGCCTTGGCAGGTATGTAAATGAATACAGCTGTGTTCCAATCTCTTACCAGATGTCATTAGGGTGCCTTAAAGTCGCTACTCCAATATCTTATACAAAGAAAAAGGCTCCCAAAGGCTACTGTGTTCGGGGTATACCTTCTGTTTGAAGGTCTCTGAATGCAGGCGTGCCAATAACGGATCCAGAAATCTTTAGAGAGATGCAGAAGAGTAGTAGTGAGCCTTACTACATGGATCTACACGAGAAAAACCCACAGAAGAGGTGCAGTTTTACCCCGTCCCTCCCTAAATCTGTCCCTCCCAAACTTTATTAAGGAATAACACGCGGCATTATTAATTACGCGTATAACGTAGTGTACGGAGAAGTAACGTAAGTTGCTCGAAATCACCCGGATAAACCGCAATCCATTCGGAATAACGCTTCATTAATACGTACACCCGGGCGTATGACGTCAAAATAATGAAGGGTATCCGTACAAATATCCGTTAACTAATTATAGAACGAGCTCCGTGGAGGCGAAAATAAAAAACGACATGCTATTATCATCGTTTACGGGAAGTTTATTTTTGACAGGTAAAGAGTTTTCTCTAGAATATATATTATAATTAATAAGAATATTAATGCGTGTTGCGGCCAAGCGCGCAATAACGCGACGCGACATTACTCTCCTTTTAAATATGGCCAGAGAATACATTAAAAGGGGGGTAACGTGTTGACGCCAAATTCCTCGCTTTCTGTAGAAACTGTTGAATATATTTAAATGAAATAACCGCGTGGAGTGCCTCCCCCCTTCTCTTAATCCTCAAGGAGGCCCCACGTATAAAAATTCCTGGTTTCTAGTGTCCTGGAAAACACGGAATGTTCTTAACTTTGGAACGCTGAAGCTTCTTGCACCCCCCCCTTTTTTATAGTCTTTGGGCACCGCTGCACGTGATTAACACCTAAATAGGGATCGATTTCTCATAAAAGTCCTCTGTTGAGGAAGATGGTAACGTAACACGTGTGATATGGTTCACTTTATACCACGTCTAGTATGGCCTGAGTACCCAGCACCATATTAACTGTGAAGAATAAAGATGAAAACAGAAACAAGGGGGAAGTCTCTTAAAGAAAATAACATAAAAATGTGATTAAGAAAGAAGAAATTAATTATTTTATAAATATAAAAATAGTAATGACTTAATAGAGGAGAAGAAACTAAAGATAGAAACGCGACAATTAACTGACAAAATTAGATTGAACGTGAGAAACGATGGACGGGATTGGCTAAAGATTTCGGGAATGACGTACCGAATCAAACCTGTTTACGTCATCGTAATTCGGGGTTGGTTTTCGATGACGTAAACGGTGTTTTCGGTGGTTCCGAAACATAAGATACGAAGGATTCAATAAAAATACCCTTCTATACTTGGATGCCCCCGACGTAGAAAAAGGGGTGACACTAATTATTGGGAAAACTACAGACAAATTATTATTATATCGACTATTGGAAAAATATTTGAGAAAATAATCTATAGATGCTCTATGTCATTCGTAGATAAATATAAATTAATTAGTGGCAAACAATAGGGATTTATATAGAATACTGGAAACAGACACGCATTGATAAACTGTTACAATAATGCGATAAAGCAATTGGATGATTCTCGCCTTACCAATTCAGTTTCCCTGGGCTTAATTAAAGCTTTCATTCTGTGTTAGTATCACATAATTAACACAGCTTTCAGCTGTATTTATCGTCAGATGCCAACACAATTTCTTCAGAAACTATCACAATTTCGTGAGATTGCAACATAATTTCTTGAGATTCCAATACAATTTCTTGAAATTCCAATACAATTTTTTGAAATTCCAATGCAATTTCTTCAGATATCAATCCAATATCTTGAAATTCCAATACAATTTCTTGAGATATCAACCCAATATCTTAAGATTCCAATACAATTTCTTGAAATTCCAATAAAATTTTTTGAGATTCTAATATAATTTTTCAGATATCGACACAATATTTGTGATACCAACAGAATTTCACGCGAAACCAACGCAATTTCTTCAGATATCAACATAATTTTTGTCTTGGTATAATCACAATCTCATTAATCACGAGATACTAACACAAAAATTGAAATATCACTGCTTCAAGATACTCATGAATCCCTACTTAAACAATAGAAAATACATTTGTTCCTCGCAACCCATACAAGTTCACAAGAGTGGATAACGGCTTCAATATAATTCAATATCTATGCTAATGCTCTACTTTTATAAGTACAGTACAAAAAGGGAAAATTATTGTGTGTACAGACGATACAAATTAAACTGAAACCAGTGGTTAGATAAATTATAAATAGGCCTTGATGTGTCTGGGGTGCTGCTCCGAAAAGACATTCGAAAACACTACAAAACCTGGATTAATGTGCATACTACTCATTTACAACAGAGTAATTATAAGACATACTGTACAAAATAAATACAGTACTTTTTTGACAATGCTGGAGGCTTTTGAGGGGGGTGGAGGATTGGGAGAAGGTGATAAAAACAATGGTCTTAACAATAATTAAACTGCAAAACACAAAAAATTGCTCGAGCTAAACTTAACAGGAGGTGGGTTTTAGGGATAAAACCCCACAGTATTTCTTCTTTCCCCACAGTATTTCGAAGAATACCCATGCCAAATTTGGTGAGGATACATTGAACATTGAACCCTTTACCTAATAAACATACCTAAATACTTGGGGTGGGCTTTAGGTGTGGTTAGGGGTACACACATACATATCTTGACTTCCTCAGGTGCCATCACGATGCCCTTTATTATGATGTTTTGCGTTGTTTTTCACGAAAATAGTAATTCTTTTAATATTGACCTCCCGTTAACGTCACTGATTTCACCCCTCTACCTATACCAATAGGTAGATTTCCCGGGATCGGAGATGGTCACGTGAGCTATTGACGTATCAAGTCATTTCTTTTCGCGGTTTTCTCTGTTCTATACGTGTGATTACTACTTCTTCGTTTTCCGGATCACTCGCGCGCTTATGGGGGTTTCTTCCGGTTTCCACCCCCCCAGTACCGATTTCGTTCGGCGTTGCCCCGCTTCCTTCCTCCAATTAATATCAATCGTCTTTATAATTAAACGAAATAATTAATTAAAATAAGCTCCGTTCGGAATAATTAACGATCTTGGCGTTAATATTGGCCGAGGGTCACCCCGTTACTCCGTCTAATTACCGTTTTTCTTCAGCCATTTTTCTCCGGACTCCACCTCCGACGTAATAGGGAAGCGGGCGGGGGACGTTCCGTTTAATTCCCCCTTTTCGTAATTAACCGGAAGTTCCCGAAACACCGAACGCAAAAAGCGATATTTTTAAGGAACCGCCGGATTCTGAGCGTTTCCCCGTCGTGTTACACTCGAGTTTTCGTTCTCCACCCCCCCCGTTAAAACGCGACGGAGGAATAAGAAGGATTTTCTCGGTCCTCTCCCAAAGCTATCCGATAAATTGTCCGACTGAACGTAATTCCGGAGTATTTTCGACGGGTTTCCGGTCCCTTAACCGAAAGGGAGACGGGGGACTTCCGGTAAGATTTCTCCCCGCTTCCTCCTTCCTCCACGCTTCTCTTCCGAGTGAATGGCTCCTGGCCTTTGACCTCGGGGTGGCGTAGCACGATAAGTTATCGTCCGACCCGTAATTAACCGGACCGAACTTTGACCTCAAGAACTAAGACGCACGCGGGAAAGAAAACAACCACCTTCTTTAGGAAGAAAGCTTTTTATTTCCATCGGCGCGGCCCCGGGAACGACACCCGGCGCTCTGCCCCTTCCGGGCGCCGCCCGGCACCGCCTTCTCCTCTTCCTCCTCCTGCCAAAGCACGCGCGGTCGGCGGGGCCCCGGTGGGGCCCCCTTCCATCCGGCCCAAGCTAGCTCTAGATCCGCCGGTGCGGCGGCTACTTATTGCGAATCGAATGGAAGACTTAGCGTCGGAAGCGGGCCGCGCGACAGTCGGCCGCCCCGTCGCTCTCCCCCCGTCCGGAGCCGCGACAAGAAAAAGAAACAAAATAAAAAGAGATAGAAGAGCGGCCCTTGCCGGGGGCGGAGCCCTCTTCGCCCGCCGCCGACGAAATTCTAACTAACCCGAGCGGGGGGGGGGCGCCGGGCCCGACGAATAGAGAAAGAGCCGAGGGCGAGGAGACCGTCTTCCCCCTCCTACGTGCCGTGGTCCAGTCGCGATCGCATGCGAGAGAAGATGACGTCGATGGGCTGCTGCTTGTCCTCGAAGAAGGCAGGAGCTTGAAGGATGATGCCAGCCGACCCTACCAGACAGGCGACGCTGAAGATCCACAGGAACAGGCGATCCAGCACCATGGCCACGAACTGCCAGTCGTCCAGAATCTGTCCGAGACAAATCCCCGTTAAGGTCCTCATCCACAAAAAAGAAATAGGCGCGGGGGGGAGGAATTACGTAGGGTGGTCGCGTGGCTGGCACCGGGCCAAACTTCGATCGAAATCGCGTCGTTCGTTAACTCCGATTCCACCCCCCCGATAAGGGGAGGAATCGGAATGGTACAGAAGAACGGTCCACCCCCTTTTGTCCTTAAAGATTTACTTCTTTTGCTCGAAGTTTCCCTCTCGAATCTCGCCCGTGGGGGGGGGAGGGGGGAGTGAATCTGGTTACCTCCCGACGCGACAGGAGTGCCAGCGGAACCGGAAGTAAATCTGCCGAAATTACTACGCGAGAAATTAGGAAGTTAAAGGGATCTCACCTCGGAAAACGAGTCGAGGTTCTCCTTGTGCTGGGCCACGAATCTGACGTTCATCACCGCCCTCTCCATGTCGGGGCAGGGCCTGGCGTCCGACGTGCCGGGCCCCACGTCGTGATCCAACATCTCGGAAACGGCGTAGACGGTGCCGTGGTAGGAACACTCCACTTCCAGCATCCCGGGTTTGACGTTGAGGGCTTCGGGCATCTCTACCGATTCCAGGATCTGTCCCTCTCCCTTCTTCTCCGAAGGTTCGTCGGAGGAGGGTCTGTTCATCCTCAAAACTCGAGGCAGAACTTCTAAGAACACTTTGCGAACCCACGGCGCCATTTTGTGCGTGGACGGCGATCGAAAATTGACGTTGAGGACCACTATTGTAACGAAGACGGACAGAGACACTAGAAACATGGTGAAGAGGAGATACTTTCCCAGAAGGGGAACGGTCAGGGAGGTAGGGGGAATGATCTCTGACAGGAGGAGGAAGAATACCACCAGGGATAGCATGATGGAGATGCTGAGGGATACTTTTTCGCCACTGTCAGAGGGGAGATAGAAGACCACCACCGAAAGGAGAGAGATGCCCACGCAAGGGATGATGAGGTTGACGGTGTAGAAGAGGGTCTTACGCTTAATGGTAATGTTGAAGGTGATGTCGGGGTAGGGTTCTTCGCAGCAGCTGTAGAACTTCTCTTTCCTCTTGGCGGGGACGGCCATGATGTCCCATTCCACGTTCAGGTTGAACTCTCTCAGATCTATTCCGATGTCAATTTCGGGAGATCCTTCCATTTGGTGTTTATGTTTCAGGTCCACCTGCGCGAGTCATAAAGAATTTTTATTACCTTCCGCTCCGCCCTGACTTCCGGTAGTGTAGCCGGCCGGCCTTTCTCCCGCTTCCGGTTTGTTTCGGTGGACTTTTCCGAGGGATCTTTGACCCTCGACCGGGGAAGCGCGCGCGCGGTCGGAACTTCCGGTAAAAATCACAATATGACGGTGCGGCTTTTTGGAAGCGGGCCAAATCGCTCGTTTGGGCGGCGGCTCGTCTTCCCGGTCCGCGGGTTGGATGGTTAATCGAATTTCTCGGTCGCCCCCCCGGATGAGGGGGGCGACCGAGAAGGAAGTAAGGAAGGAAGTAGATTCGATTGGACGATGGGGCCCGTTTCCAAATGGGAGTTTTGGAGAGTCTCTTCCTCTCTCTTTTCCGCCGCGCGCGCAGAATTTATATAATAAGAGTGTCCTTAATAGGAGGGAAATCGTTTAATTCTTTAAAAATTCTCATTTAATCGACAGACGCGAAGGTTCCCACTCTGATTTTTTTTAACAATTACTTCGTCTTAAACGGTCGTCAAGTTAATTAAATGGTTTGGCGAAGAGGGGCGCCGATTGGGGTAAAACCACCCCCTTGCGGTAATTTCCCCTCATCACCTGCCCCTTTTCTCGTCTATCCAATTCTCGGACGAGATCTGAGGAACGGGAAGGGGGGAAAAAGTCGCGTGGCACCAAACCGGAAACTCTTCACCTCTCTTCCGGAAGTTCTCGGCACCGTCGGGTGCCGAGAACTTCCGGAAGAGAGGTGAAGAGGGACTCACCGTGTATCCGTCGTAGGTCCAAGATCCGAACTTCATGAAGCAGGTCTGTTGATCGAAGGGGAAGTACTCCACGTCGATCTCGCACGAGCTCTTGTAGGTGGCCGGAGGCTTCCACAGGACCACTCCGTCCCAGTGCAGGATGGCCTTGGTCATGATGGTCACCTCGTAGTTTCCGTCGGCGCTGCGAATCCAGCGTAATCGTCACTTCCGGTTCCGGGGTGCGGGACGGATCCGCGGGCGGATTCGGGGTTGCCGTCCTCCGAGCCTGGGGGGGGAAGGGTAGGAAAGACCGGAGAACGAGAAACACGCCCTCGTCGTACCCTTCTCGACTACTCTCCGTCGCGTACGCGCGCGCCGCGCGGGTAACCCCACCTTCCCTCCGGCCCTTTACGCTTCCCCCACCTTTCTGCTTCCGGTTCCGATTCGTGCGTCACTCGTAACGCAATTGCCAGCGCGCGCAGGACGGTCGAGCCCACCCATAGATCCGTCTCCGCTCCGTCCGATAGAAACGAAGGGTTCTCACTTGTTGTAGAGAACGATGTCGGGTAGCCAGATCTGTTCCGCCGGCACGTGCAGCTTGGACACCCCTCCGTACTCGTCGGGATCCCAACGAAGTTTGTAGTCGTTCCATTCCTGCAATCGTCCGGGCGTTAGTTCCTCCCTCCCTCTCAAAGAAGAAGCACGGGAGGAAGCGGAGAGGAAGGAGGAAAAAGCTTACCTGTTCGACCCAGACGTTGGTGGTCATGATCTGATTCTTCAAGTTCTGTAAAAAGAGGGAAGATGAGTGTTCCGGTAAGCTGACTTTCCGTAAGGCTTCCCCCAAAAGTGGAGGGGGAGGAAGAGAATATCCTTATAAAAGGCCATCTTTAAGAGAAATTTACTTCGTCTCTGTTGTTTTTTGGATAGAGGGAATCCTCCGCCACGGTCCGACGATCGAGTAGGAGGGGAGGGGAGAGAGAGAAAAGAGTCACTGGTTTGCACGCGCGAGATAGAAGCTTACCCCCGAGTAATTAGGAGCAGGAGGGAGGAGGAATCGATAGGTTTCGAAGCCGAATTACCCGGCGAATAGGGAAGAAGGAAAGCTCTCTTCGTCAGTCGCTCGTTCTTCTTTTTCTCCCTCCCCCTGACGCCTAATTAAGTTTTAAAGAGAAATCCCGATCGGTTTTATTTAATTAAGCGCGTGCTTGAATTTAAAAAAAACACCCCGGAATTTCCGATTAATAGAAATTCGAATGGTGAGAGGGAGCGCATCCTCCCTCCATTCGGACTGGGAAAATCGTGGGAAAAAGCGCGGAAGAACACTAAAACCCCCTCGTTCCGTTTTTCTGTAGGCCCACCACGTGACCGAATCTAACGCGCGAGAATACCGTTCGATACGGTATCGGCCGCTTCCAGATAAGGCCTTATCGGGAAGTCCTCCTCCTCCTCCTCCTCTCCCACACTAACGATGCTTTTCGTCGTCACTACTCGGGACCACACCCACTCGATCCGCATTCGGAAAGGGGAGAAAGAGGGGGAAGGAAGCTCGAGGGGGGAAGCCGATTTCATAAATCCATCGAACCCTTCTGGAAAAGGCGATTAGGAGGATCGGTAATGGATCTAACTTTTTTCCGGTTTAGCACGTGGCGAAGGGGAGGAGATTGGAGGCGTTCGATCCGAAAATCGATTTTCTTTCCCCCCCCGATCGATCCCCGATTGCTCCTTCCGTTTAAATTAAATAACTTTTTATCGCACCGGCCGGAAGAAGTAACGTTTATTCGCCTGGTCGTTTGTCGCCCGATTTTCCTCTTAAAGACCGTTTCACACGGTTGCAGCACGCTCGGGCATTGCGTTACCATAACAACAAGTGTTATCGGAAGGGAAATTCACGTGCCGTTTAGTGTTATTTCTACGTGGTCACAAAGAAACGACGCCCACCGATCGGTATGTAATGTCATAGAAAGTAGTAGGCCTTTGATTCGGTACTTTTGACAGGTCACACACGTTCGTCGCTTTTATATTGGATTAAAAGAGACTTCAGTTAAGTTTAAACCACGTGCCGAAGCGTATATATACGCTTTGGCACGCGCACACACCATACAAAGTGTTGGTATTCTACGTCACAGGACTTGTTGCATTGTATGCGGCGAATCCTCCAACGAAGGCGATGCGTGTGTATAGAGGGGATTAGTATAACATAAGGCAGCTTTTACATTAATTTAGGGTGTTAAGAGGATGCGTATACTTTCCAAAGATCCCCTAGATTGAAAGAAAACCCCTACTTTCCAAAGATCCCCTAGATTGAAAGAGTACACCAACTTACCAATTGTTCTACAGTTGTTTTACCTCCAACTAGATACGAAACGAACTTGAAACTTGGCGGAACGAATGAAACGACATTTTCCGCCAAGTCCTTTCATACCGGAAACCGGGCAATTTACTTCCGGACCACCCGGAAAGAAAAGTAACAAACGGAGGCCTCTCCGTCTTTCCGTCGCCGCAGTGGGTGGAGAAGCGACGACGCGCGCGAATACGAAGGGCTCGACGCGGAAACCGTCGAAAAAAGCCTGCGGAAAAAGAAAAGGAAGATTTCCTTTGACGTAATGAAGAACGGAAACCGCTCTTGAAGGAAAAAAAATCTAATTCGGTGTCTTCTTCCGCTCGGAAGGCGAGGAAGAAAAAAAAAAAAGTTAATCGATAGGTACGGTACGCGTCGCCCGCTTCGAGCGTTGCGCCGCGCCACTACGTAAGGGACGGTTCTGAGGAGATCGAACGAAAGTTTCGGGGGGGGAGAGAAAAGAAGCGAACTCCCGATTAACCGGTATTAAAGCACGTTTTACCGGAGGAAACAAGAGCGCAAAATCCCTATTTATCCGGAAGTGATCGCGAAAACTTGAGAGCGCGAGCGATTGAAAAGACCCGGTGTGTTGTATCCAGTGAGAAAGTCTGTCGAAAATAAACAGATTCACGAGAAAATTGATTTCCGAGATACTTTAATCTCAACTTTATAGAACACTTCGCTCATCCGGAAGGAAAGTAATGCAACTCGTGACGTAAATTCGGTATTATAACGTTCAATTAATATTAACCTAACGTTTAGACCTGTAATACGACCATTCCCTGACACTTTTCCACCCGAAAATGCAGCCATTTTCGATTTGTTTTTGTTCAAAAACACAAGAAATACGGCCACGTCTCTTCCGTACGAGAGATTTAATATAATTGAAACAAACTAATTGTTTCTGTTCTATTTTCTATTAAAGTCGTTAACTAATTATTAGAAGAGAATACGTAAACATCCCTCTCACTCGAACCAAGTAACACTAGGATGATTTTTCGAGTGGGAGGGCCCCCCGGATAAACTTTCTGTAGGCAACTGCCTCACGTTTAAGTGTTAGACATTCAGAGAAAGCTGGAAAATTCCTGTTTCATCCTCTCCGGTGAAAGAGGGAAGGCCCTTTTCTCCATCCTCCTTCAGTGTCTTCTCTTACCCCTTCCTAATAAAAGCTTTTCGGTAGTAAACGAAACACGCGGAAGAACGAAATAATCCATAATTTGGGCCATTCTGGATACTTTCCATAAAGGCCCCTTTTCTTTGAAACCGCTCTGTATATTATTCACGTTTTTTTGGACAGGAGAAGAGGCCAACAACAAATTTGCATTTTTTCGCTGTTTCCGCTGGATGAATACTAAGAAGGCCTTCTAATCTCGGATCCTCGCGAGGCCCGACGCGTATGGGCATAAAACTTCCGGGAGTTGCGGGCCCTAATTCCCTCCCGAGTGTCGCGGAGCGGCGGGACGACGACGCCCGTCCCGCCGTCGGAAAACGTCGACTCTCGAGTCTAGCCCTTTGACGGAATCCGCAAATTTTACCGCGAAAGAGTCTTCCATCCGTCGTCTTACAGTACCTTTTCCCTCGAGGAGTTTTGCGCCCTAATTTACTTTATTCCCTCCACATTTTTTAATCTATTTTCTCTAGCGATTAAGGAACTGAAGTCTTTTCCATTCTAATTTATACTTCTGTCTCCCCCTTTTCGTCCTCCGTATCTTTCGTCCTTGTCCCTCTTCCCTTAACCACGCTCCCTCTCGACGTCCGGGTGTCTTTCCTCGGGGGGGGAGGGGAAGTGCGCGTGACCGACCATAAAGGTATTTGTCCTCCTCGTCGTCGCCCCTTTTCGGTTAACGACCGAGGGGAGGCGCTCCGGCCGGGGGCGAAAAACTATACGAGGATGTCACCCTCGACCATTTTAACGGAGGGCGCCTTCCTACAGTCGACCTCACGGAGAGGGAGTTCTCCTGGATTCGAGTCTTCCCGGCGATCCGGTCGACACGCAACGTACACCCCCAGGGCCCCAGAACACGAGGCGGTATCTCTTCCGGGGCGATTCGCCCGTATCCGCCCCCTGCGCTTTCGAATCCCTTCCGCCTCGCCCCACGTAAGTTCTTCGGAAGACGGAGCGTGCGGGAGACCGCGCGTGGGAAGCGAGCGCCCACGCCGAACTCGATTCCGACGACCGGGGAAGAAGAACTCCGTGGGAAAATGATCCGAACCTTTACCGGAAAGAAGCACGCGCCTTCCCCCTTCTTTCTCTCTTCCGGATCCGTCCCGATCCGGGCGAGAAACGGAAAGGCCCGACGCCGTAACGCGCGCGCGCCCAACATCCACTCCAGGCGCGGCGAGTTCCGACGTCGAAAGGGGGTTGACGAGAGGATCTCCCCTGTCGGAATCCCGCTCTAGCCGAGAAAATGCCAGGCGCGGAAGGGATTTTTTCGGACCTCCGACGCGTCGCCGGTCGGGACGGCCGGCGCGAGTCAGCCGGCGAAGAGAGACGGCCTCCTCCCCCTTCCCTCCCCCGAACGGAGAGACGAAGAGGAGGGGCCGGAGGGCCCGCGGGAGAAGGGGAGACGAAAGAACTCACCACGTCGATGAGCTGCGAGAGTTTGAGGCTCATCTTGACCGTCAGCCTGTCCGAGTTGTTGCCCACCGGCCGGATGAGGGAGTTGTAGCCGTTGATCAGGTCGTCGTACAGACGCTCGGTGTCGGCGCTGCCCCCGGTCCCGCCGATCCAGGCTACCAGAAGCACGAGCGGCACCCGGGAAGCCATGGCCTCTTCTAATCGGCGGACATCGGCGCTCGGTCCCGGCCCGTTCCGGGCGCCACCGCGGCGATCGATGGCGCCGATGGCGGCGCGCGCGCCTCGACACTAGCGCCGGAGAGGCGGGCGGCGGACGAAACGCGAAGCGGCCGGTGGGCCCCCGGGCCCTTCTGGACGGCGGGGGGGTCGACGAGAGAAGGGAAGACGACGGCCGTCGGCGGACGCCGCCCGCCCTCTGTCGTCGCCGTCGGTAATTATGGCGGATTCTGCGCCGTCCCTCCTCGACGGAGAGAAAAGTCGACGACCGCGGTCGGAAAGTCGGTCGACGGACGACGGAGGAGAACGATTTATCCCTTTGGGCGGGATTTTTTTATATCAGAAGGGATCAAAGGGAGGAGGGGAAGAGGTTTCTAGTCCCTCCGTCCCTTTACCTCGCTGCCTAGACGGGAAAATTACGGGGTCCGGAGGTTGAAGAAGCTGCCTGACCGCGCCGTCGTCCGTGTTAAGTCCAGGAGGAAGTGACGTAACGGAGGCTCGAGAGTTCGGGGGGTTAAATTCTTCCTGTTTTCGAATTATTCGTCTCCGGTGTGTTTCGTTAAGTGGACACGAAATCGCGTGTTTAAACCGGACACCACTCTCCATTCCGGGAGGAATGCGAAGTATTGTTTCTGGTAAGGGCCTACTCCCTATTTCCGGGAGTAGGCCTTCACCAGAAACAATTTAAGAGGAAGTGGGGCAGAATTAAGCGTTAATCCTGCCCCACTTCCACCGAACGATCAGTATTTTGAGTCGGGACTAAGGGTGGCCCTTCCGGTGAAGAAGTCCTCTAAGAGAAAAAAATAACCCGAATTTAACGCTGCAGGTATTTATTTGCGTTGTTACTTTAGTTAGGGCCTCCTCCCCTCTCTCTCTAGGCCCTAATATTCAACGGTATTAAACTTAACCCGTAGTATTATAGGGGTATGCCCATAAAGGGCAAGACGGAATCCCCACCACCCCCAGTCGCAACCGTCCATCTAGGAAGCTTCTCAAATTTGGGGGGGTGGCCAGACGTTTTTAACACGAGCTTTTAATATATACCTCGACACTTAAAGGTTTACGAAGCACTAATAAACAATATTTTACTACTTTTGTTCGCCATTAAGAGTGCCTCTATTAGCCATTTAAAATTGTCGATGGCTGCTGCTAAACGTCCACGCTAACAGTAGAGCCGCCGAGATCTTGTATGGGGCCTGGAATAAACTAGGCTAGTTCGCGGGCCCCTTTACTAGTCTTAAACAATGGATATGGACCATTCCTAGGGAAAAATCCCTAGCTTTCCCTCCCCCCTTTTGGACTCGAGAAAACGATAGAAGGTTCGTGGCGCCATCTTACCGACAGTTTTTCTGTATCGAGAAGAATTAAAGGCCGAACGGCGTCATCATCGTTTCCACCAATCGCTTCTTATGACCTTGAAAATCGAAAGACGTAATTGGTTAATTCAAACGTCAGCGCTCGTCGTTGTCGCAACTTTGCCGCTCGTGTGAAACGGACTTTTATTGGTCGCTGATGCAATTATGGAAGGAAAAATACACTAATTTATGGGCCAAAATTGGAATTAATGTTGTTTTTTCTTTTTACATTTTACAATGGCGATTTACAAATATGCCCGTAATTATGTAGTACTTTATCCTTTGGCAAGACTTTAGAAATTCGGGTATTTAATTAATTTTTAATTAGTTTGATATCTAAAGAAAGAAAAATGAGCAGCAACCTTGTCTAAAGATTAATAATTAGAAATTTATTTCGAATTTAATTAAACAACTTAGAATATTCTGGAAAAAAGATTAACTTAAAACCCCTTTCTTGGTCGATAATCCGAAAAATAATCAGGGGATTCGGGCTTAAGTTTGGTTAAGGGTTTGTTTCATTGTATTATAACTACTATGGGAAACAATATCTCACTGGATCCTGAAAGATCCTGAGAGAACACCCGTTTGCATTCAAGAATGCCTTGTACACACGAAGATTTGGAGGTTTAATCCTTCTCATTTGGTAATTCAAACAGTAAAAGTGTATATTATACAGGGTGTCACGCACCATAGACATAATAATAACTGTTTGTGTGATTGCCATCGTGTTGCACATAGCTCCATATGGACGATCCAATCATCTCAAGCACTTTGCAAGACGTCAGGGGTTACAATGCCTATTAGATCTTGGCTTCCTGTTTATAAAAGAGGATCGCCGTGTTATCACACAGGTAAAAATAAGCTGTATGAGGTGGAATCATTCGTCTTTCGGTTCTTCTTCAGTGTTCCAGATGTGACGTTCGGACAAAAACTTCCTACCAATCTACGAAAATAGAAGATGCACAAGTCTGGTTGGATCGGATTGATGGAACAATGCAACGTAAAACACTAGGGAGTATCTCCTGAAATAGCCCCCCCCCCATTTAGGTGTTAGACACGTGAAATAAACCACGTGGAAAGCCGGGTTGATGAAGCGCGAACCCACAACAAACGTTCAGATTGGGTGGACCACAAATGTAAATGGAACCAAATTAACCACGAATAAAACAGAACAAGCATTCGAACTAACGTAAAAAAAATCCTTCTAATTTCTCGATCGCGTATAAAAATTCTCGTTATATCGATCGATACGTTGGCCTTCTCTGCAATACGTAACGATCGCTGGCATAATCACCTTCCCCCCTTTATTTTTTACGCAATAAAATAGCAATTAAACAGTAAAGCAAACACAAGATACGCTCGTTTCGTTTTGTCCACGTTATCACACACACACCTCGGATTAATATTTAATAACGAGTGTCAATTGGGATTACGGGATCGATAAAGGTTGTAAAATGGCACCCAAATTTACTGGCATCGGCTTAATAAAACCGGAAATTATGTTAAACAGGTATTTATTTTTCTTTTCGAACGTGGAACAATCTACCTGACCATGCGAACGTTCTAAGTAAGATCGATGACGTTCACTTACAGTGTGTTACGTCAACGTCATCGATCCCATTCTTTTTTTTTATAATAAAACAATTATTATTCGACTACTTGGCAACATGTTTTCGATATTAACAAAAAAAAAAAGGAAGTTAAATGGTGGTATTATTCAAAAATTTCGATACGAAAAGACCAGATGTATATATTACCTAACTATAAATCATCAGTAGGGCAGAAAAGTATGTTATTCCGCTCGTCTACACTGCAGAACACGTAGGATAAAACAATAAAACAGGTAGATACTTTCATAAATTTATACCGTTAAGTTAAATGAAACGTGAAAAAGGAATATTTTCAATAACTTTATGTCAAGTTGAACAGTTCATTAACTTTGTGTGTTGTTTCTTTATTGTTTTAATTTATTTATTGTTTTGGTGTATTAAAAGCAAGCTGATAAGTAAGTCAACCAATGATATAATCCGTTTCGTACGAAACGAATTAGTTAAGTGTGACGTAAAACGGGGCATTTAAAAAAACTAGTTACGTCACACTTAATTGTGACGTAACTAGTATTTTAAATGCCCCGTTTAAGATATTGGCTCCTCCTTTTTCTAGAAAAAGGAGGAGCCAATATCTTAAACGGGAGGAGCCAAATTTCGTAACTTAATTTGGCTCCTCCTTTTTCTAGAGAAAGGAGAAGCCAAATTAAGTTACGAAATTTAAAAATCAAAATGAGTCCACTAGTAGTCGAGGGTTTCCTCTTAGCCAATGGGGTTGTCACGTGGAGTTTTCCACGTTTGTAACATCCAAATAGGGGCTAATTTCCGGCCCTTGACAGACGATCCGAGTTTCGCGTGGCCTGACCGAATAAACTAACACACAATGATTTTTGATGCCCAATTTCAGGCCCCCTAACCCCTAGTTACGTCACTGTTTAGAAACACCCACTGTATTTTAATAATACTCCGATCTTAAGGACACTTTCTATTGGTTGGTTTGTCGAGTAGGTCAGATAATACGGTCCTAAAACAGCTCTAGTCTTTTCATCATCCCTCTCCCGTTCGAGTATAAATAAAATCACAAGTCTTGTACCGTACATTACGTATTATCTACTGTATTTAATAGTGTTATTTTTTATTACTTTTGAGCGATTATCTGCTACACAATATCTTCTGGTATTTTTATATTAGAAATTGATGGATTCCACTCGCAGATAAATAATCCTTGTGTGTATCGAGTGTACGCAATTTAATTTATTTCGTCCGTTGAAAATTGATGAATATGTGTTTATCGCGTGTATGAATCGATAAGATGAATAATACAAAAGCGAATGGTTTAATATCGGGTCTTACCTCTAAGCATCAATTTGTGTTGTTTTCTAATTATAATTATTAAATTTTATAAATTCTCTTTAATTATTATTTTTTCTCAACTTTATTAAACTGTACTGTACTTACAGTACGTCTGTTTGAAACTATTCGTCCGTATGATTCGTTGTTTTTTCCTTTGTTTTAAGTCTAAACGTTAGCTTTTCATTGTCATTCTTTTTAAATATGAAATTAAATTATATTTTTTGTAAATTTCTAGCTTTAAATCATCTTTCCGCTGTTATTTTTTAATATATTTTGTCACAGACAAAACACACGATCGCAGGCACACAGAACCCACGATCGCAGGCACACAGAACACACGAACACAGGCACACAGAACACACGAAACACAGGCACACAGAACACACGATCACAGGCACACAGAACACACGAAACACAGGCACACAGAACACACGAAATACAGGCACACAGGAACACACGATCACAGGCAAACAGGAACACACGATCACAGGCACACAGAACACACAGAACACACGAAACACACACAGCTTAGAACCTAATTTTAAAGTGGGTATTGTCCGACGAGGTCTTGTTTAACAGAGAGTCGAAGCGAATAAAACTACCGAACACTGGTCACGGGTTCGCGCCTCACCGACGGGCTACCCAGATGGATTTTTTCGGATATTCTTCACCCGTTTAACATCTAAACAGGGTCTACCCAGAAAACAGATCGCCCACGTGTTGCTTTGCCTTATCCTATTAATCCTACAATCCTCACGCGAGGTTTGCGTGTAGGCAGATGCCGTGTTAATTTATGCTCTTTCCAAGTTGTTCGAGACGATTACAGAAACAATGATGCAATCATTTGCAATTAATTAACAGAAAAACTCTAAACAAGATAAAACTTAGGGTCTTATATGTATAAGACCCTAAGTTTTATCTAAACAAGATAAAACTTAGGGTCTTATACATATTATCCATTATTGTTTGGTTAAAAAAAGGGGAAGGCCTCTTTTATGTTATAGGTAAAGGGCCACCACAAGTCTATATCTTGTTTTCAAAAGTAAACAGAAACAGGCCAAATTATGCGGCGTCACGTGTCATTAACGATAATTGTCGAACGTTCATCATTCGGTTCATCACGTCTTTCTAATATATATTTATGAATCGCATTTCCTCCTGGTTCTGTCAGGCAGCTGTCGTCATCGAAATTATCCCCCATTTCCCGGATAATCGAAGGAATAAGGACGGTTCCTATCATTTATCGTCTATCTAATTAATTCGGTTTGGTACGATGAGACGTGGCAAAACAACACTGAGCGATCGGACAATGGGGCAGTCATTCCTAATGATTTTCTGTAGAAAGACTGCCCATTATTTAAGTGTTAAACCCGAAAAATACACGTGGACAACCCGGTTCCTATTCTGTTCGGTAGAATTATAAAAGCACAATTTATCCCTCTATTAATTAAAGGTAATTTTTAATTAATTAATTAAATATCCGAATTTGCCCTAAAGATATGGTTAAGCTTCAATCTTGTGTAAAGTTTAATAATTAGACATTTATTTCCAATTTAATTAAAATCATTTACAATATTTCAGATGAAAGATAGTGACATTTGAATAGATCTTGTTGTATCGTCTAGTTAATAGCAATTATTAGCTATTAATTGTTTAATTATTGACTAATATCTATTTACTAGCAAACTGTAACTAGTGTAAGTTCATAAACTGATAATAATACAGTGTTAAATGTACTGTACTTTTTATTTGCACAACTGCGGCACTTGTAATTAGACTTTCTATTGACATTTCGAAAAATTAGCCCCTCTTTTATAAGAGGTTACCGACTCCTGGTATAAACAATTCAATTGTTATTCGTGTTTTCATGGAAAAGAACGAGTCCCACTGTTTTAGATTTCATTCGTATATGCAATACGACACACGGGAGATCTGTCTAGGGGGTAATGCCTCTCGAAAGATCTTTTATGGGAAGCTGGTCCCTATTTAATTAAGTGTTATTAACGTGAATAAAACCGTGTGGCCAGCCCAGGTACCCACATACCCACCAGTGGTCGAGTGGATAAAATCACTGAACACTGACAGTTGGTCGCGAGTTCACGCCTTTCAAATACAATCGACCCCCCTATAACACTTGATTATTCCGTTTTATATGAATTCCATGTTGTACGAGTCACTTAGATTTTACAAATATGTGTGACGGGCTGTGAATGGCTCACGAATCTGTAAAATCTAAGTGACTCGTACAATATGGAATTCATATAAAACGGAATAATCAACAGTGTTATAGGGGGGTCAACTTGTACGTTAAATAAAATGGAGTATAATTGCATACTTCTGGTGCTGCGGCATATTTATGTACTGTACTTTACAGAACATTAATATTCACTTATTGACAAAAAATTTACCCACCAAAGAGGCGTTAGAATCGAATGATCATGGTAATAAGTCGTCACAATTTCCTATACAATAGCGGTACAATTTAAATCAATCCTTAATACTTTGTAGGGCCTCTCCTTCCTTGATACGTGCGGCGATTCAATCCGGTATGGATGACGACTTTCCTGATAAATCCTGGCTGTGTGCGATCGAGCATTATATTGCTAGAATACGAAAGATTGAAGCCCTTCCATTAAAGGGAACACGAGGATGTATGGTTTCTTGAAAATACCGCTGTGCCGTCGCACACTACTAGGGTGATCGACTGTCATTAGAGATGTTTCCACAGATCAGTGTGCCATCAAAAAACAGTAAAGGCGTGATCGAAGCACTCGAATAGAACGATACTGTAGCAATCCATTCTTCTCTGTCATGGCATCATTGCAATCGAAGACGACGGCGTTGGAATGTTAATGACAGGGCGTGTAGCAGTCGGCCTTTATTCACTGTTTTTCGCTACTAGTTGCGTGCCAATGGTACGGGAATAGAAAGAATTCTGTAGCGAGAATTCCACCTGTTTTTGGATGATGGGTAAACGTTCTTGCAGTTGATGGTTCGTCCCCGTTTAAAGTACATTATCGGAAGAAATTGTTCGTCAATTAAAGTCTGGCCCTACTTTTACTCACAACCAGACAAATTCTCACTTAACGACTGCCGTAATTCGAAAGGTTAAAGTAGGATAAAAATCTAGGACAGAGATTAAGACATTCTACCTTCGAAAACTAGAACTGGGACACTCGATATTTTGTTGTTAGAAGTAACATAGTGTATATAAAACAATCGACTTATAAGCAATTTTTAAAAAATACATGTTTATGTAATTATATTTATTATTGCTCTACAGTAACGCTGTATTACACGCCAACCGGTGTGCAATCAAAACGTGCACTTTTGGCACTTTTTGGCTATTTTATAATAATCAAAAATAAAATACCATAACAGATGGAGCCACACACCCAGTTTTAAATGTTGCCGGGAAAGTTAAGCAACTCCTCGCTGGATTTTTCTTGTTTTTTTTTTTTTTATTTTCGAAGTAAAGCGAACGATTGCTTATATTAAATTTTAAAATAATTTGTAGAAATATTAAATATAATTATTTAGAAACGGTCGGCGAAACA
This sequence comes from Centruroides sculpturatus, assembly GCF_000671375.1. Classification (NCBI taxonomy): domain Eukaryota; kingdom Metazoa; phylum Arthropoda; class Arachnida; order Scorpiones; family Buthidae; genus Centruroides; species Centruroides sculpturatus. The sequence continues at coordinate 171,161 of NW_019385400.1, forward strand.
CGGTTCCACTCCAAAGTTTAATTAAAAAAAAAAAAAAAAAATTGTTTTCTCAATCGGTAACAAATTCGGCAGGGGGCGTAAGTGTAACTTAGCAACGAAAATGGCGGCCGTGTTTGGGAAGAGTCGTCGGTCGGGTCGGCGGAATGGTGATCGTCAGTCTAAATAATCGAATTCGAAACTGTTTGCCTTAGTAAAGTAAGTAATGAGACTAAGCAAATAACCGCTAAAGAGTATCTTTCGTTGATATAATTCGATCGATTTAAAAGAAAAAAACACATTCGACAAAGAAAATGTCGGTAAACATTCTCCTGGCAAATTCTGTTTTTAGCACGAACGGAGTTTGAAAATTTCCCCACAGATTTACTTTATTTTCTTCCTTTTTTCCCTACTCTTTTTAAAGTTTGATTCGCGGGGAAACGTCATCGGGATTTTAATATGTCGATTACAGGAAGTGACGTTATTCTTATCTTACCTGAACAGGTAAAAATTAACATAGGAGGGAATTGACTGTTCGCATCCCATATTTTCCGAAAATAACGACGAAAAATACCACCGAATTTTTAATTTTTTATAATTAAAATGCTTTAAATCGGATTTCTAGTCGATTAAATTTAAATAAATATTAATAATACGAATAAAAAAAATTCGAATTCTTGTGTTACGTGAGCCGATTCCGTAATTAGATTAATTTTGCGCAATAAATTTTACCAAGGACCTTCGAAATTTCGCGTGAATTTAAATCCGTATTACATCATTTGGCGCCAATTTCTCACCTGGTTGTCATTTTTTTAAACTTTTTAAATTTATTTTTGTCTCGTCCGACCGAATTAAATTGCTACCGTAATTTTGTTTTGTTCGACTTGTTTCGCTCCAAAATTGGTAGAGATGATGCGGTCGGAGCTTTATGTCACGGGATTAAAATAGTCGGAGGAACCGACTGTCTGCATTTTTCTATTTAGATGACATGTGCCATAACCTGTACCGGTGTTTTTCGGCTTCCGGTCCGCAGAAAGATGTTTGACCGCACCGAAGCGGGCACGGTCGATTACGGGTGACATTTAAATGTTAATCCGGACTTCCTGTGCACACTTTGTTACGTACGGTAACTTTAGGTAAGCAGATGTATGCTTAATAAATAAGCGTAATTTGTAGTCGTGCATAAATACTCGTCTAGTCTGTAATTTTACCGGTCTGCAGCGAGAGAAAGGTCGAAAAACATTGCCCTATACCTCGAGTAGAAAACTTACTTGTTAAAGTAAAATGGATAAAACAATACTAAACGTGTGTAATTAATAAGATTAGTTAAATTAGAATAATGTTTGTTTACAAATATCTTTAGTGTGTGACCCTTTGCGAGATATACCCCTCCGAAATCTGACTATTCGACAATGTTGAAGACCCTCGCGCGCGAGTAAAGTTTAAAAGTGAAAATATCCTTAAGTAATTTGTTAGGATTAAAGAGAAAATGAGCAGAAAACTTCTGCGAGGAGATTAATCTAACAAGTATTTCTGTGAATTCCATTTAGGTTATTATCTATACGTTTAATAGATTATGTTTATTAGAAAATTCATTAATGTGATAATTATCAATATATTTTATAAGAAGAGAAATGTCAAATTTAAAATTTATTTGTTTACATACATACGTATCATTTTGTTACAAGTTAATTTCAGATAGGCTGTATATCTTGTCGAGGATCACAGCACATCGTCAGTTTCTGTGACTTTTTTACTCCTGTCAGCATAGTTTACAGCCCTGATAAGGTCCAAAACACCTTATTCAAAGCTGCATTTGTACAGTTTAGATTTGTTTTGAAACTAAATTTCTATTCTCTTCTGTTTAAAGATACAACATTTCTTTGGATTCTTTGTCTCTGGATTATTCTATTCATAATTAACTTGTCCTAGAATGATCTGTCAGTTTAAATGTCTGTAATTCTTCAGATGTTTGATTTTTGGAGTCTCCATGTTCGGTTTTCCTTCCCTTCTGTGATAATCTTGCCGTAAAATGGATTACCTTAATATTGTCTTACCAATTTTCTATGCTTATAAATACATGTCTGTCTTAACCTCTTAGTTTTACTTCATTTACTGATTCTGAATGTAAATTATATACAAATTAATTTAAATAGATGATGAAAAATTAATTTTTTTATCAATGTTTTTGCTTTTTCTTGGCAATTGTTATCAAAGTACTGCTCTGTTTTCGTAAGTTTTTATATTTACTTTTTATTATTACTATTAAAAATCTAAACTTAAACTTTTATTGCATAAATTAAAACAAAAATAACAGAATACATACAGTAATAATAATAATAATAATAATATATATTGGATCAGCAACCTTTTATGATTGCTGTTGCAGAATAAAATAATAGAATGGCATTTTTATTTTGCAAAATGACCCATGCCTGATTTTCTAAGATGATGAAAAAGAATTATATACAGATGTAGAGTAAATGTATTTTAACTTAAAACACTTATAAAACTATAGAAACAATTTTAAAGATTAGCGTAAAGAAGCTTCACAAACCATGTATTTTCACACTACAGAAACAACAACTATTACTTGGTGGAGTTGACCTTTACCTCGAGGCTTGTCTCCGCCTTGATATGCTAAAACTGTATAAAGCAACAGTTCTAGCATATCGAGGCAGAGAAGAGCCTCAAGATAAAGGTCAAGATAAATATTTCACCAAGAAAAATTCTTGTTTTTTGTAGTGTGAAAATAGATGATTTTGTTAAGCTTTGTGGTACCTTCTTTATGCAAATTTTAAATTTATTCGGTGTTCGGGTTACTTTTTAATCACTGTAAAAGTAAATTGATTTAATATACAAAATTATTAATGTAATGAAACTTTCCTGCAGAAAAATACATAACTGTACACATTATATATTTTAATCATTTAATCTCGCACAAATTTAAAAAAAAGTATTCATATTTCTATTGCATCTGATACTGTTCTTGTCTCAATATTTATTATGAATGGTAAAACCAAAAGTCTTTGCAATTCAGCATTTAATTTTTGAATTTAATTAGCCGTCTTCCTATTTGAACTGTCCGTAACAACGGAATTCCAAAATGACTGTTCAAAGGTAATAACGAATTGTTTTGAAGTATCATTCAGGAATCTTGTCATTATGGACAGTTCAAATCTAAATACAGCTAGTTAAATCGGCCAATAACATGCGTTTTTCAATAATTAAATGCTGAACTGTAAAGGTTTTTTTTTTTAAATATACATTATGGATAAAAATCAAGTGAAAAAGAGAAATGAATTGATCTCTGAAGATACCTTATAAATTACTCTTCTGTTGTATTTTATGAACCCACTTTATGATATTTTATAAGGCACAGAGCTTCATCTATAGTGTTGCGTTGGGCAAATTTTCGGCAAATCTAAAAACAATAAGTGGGAATTTAAAAACAGTTACGTAGTAGTGGAATATACAATGAAAATAATAATAATAATAATAGATGGAAATCTGTTTTGAACTGTCAGCGAATTATTTACAAACGTAGTTTTGAAACGTTATTTTTTATTGCTCAACTGTGCTGTCGGCTTGGAATTTGCTGCATGCCGATGCCATTAAAAATTAGTTGTTATCACAACTTGCATAAATCGCATAGATTGCTAACCCCTGTAATATATTTATATAAAATGTTTCATTATAAGTTAGAAATTATTTTAATTAACAGTTGTGGATATTTTTTCTAATCGGAATTTGTCGGTGACGAAACAATAATTGTTTTCTCAAGAAACCGAAGATGTAAAATTATGAAATAGTTAAATTCCAGTTATTATTAGTAGATTTATAATCTATACATTACATTTGAAATATTAATAACTGTAGAGATTACTTATATTTTATCAAATTATAAGTCTTGACATGAAAGACCATAACTCAGAAGCAAATTCAATAACTTTGAGAAAGTAACAGTTGAAAATGTCCAAGTTTTTAGAGCCATAATTTGGGGTATGCCTGTATATTGCGAAAAATACAAGAAAATGTTTTATAGTAATTGGATAATGTCTTGACGTATGTAAACATGTAGTTTATGTCATTCTTGCTGGATAGTGTTAGTGCTTTTGACATTAACCTATATGTTGTGAAACTATATGACTACATTCCAGTAACATTATATTACACATAAACATTTCTCAGTTTCAATTTATTTAAGTAAAATCCAAAGACATAATGTTACTACCTCCAACAATAACAGATGTAAACATCCTACGAAATCTGACTTGTTACTATAAAGCTATGCCAACTGCCATATAAATTATTTAATTAAATTATAATTATTAAATTTAATACAAGATTGCGCCTAACGCGTCCCTTTAGGGATAAATTAATCGGTAATTCAAATTATTATCGCCAAAATGTAGCCCGATATTGTACGGCAGTTGGTAGAAGTGTACTTTCAGTTTTTTTATTCTATTTCCTCAATTAAACCCCGGAGAAAAGAGGTTCTGTTAAAAGTAAAACACATGTCGAAAAGCATGGGAAACATATTGAAGTAGTGCACTATATAAGGTAACGTAGTTTAGAATGATTCGGGTACTGAATTTAATTAAAATTCTGTCCTTTTAAATTGTCTGTATTCAGACAGTACTTTTTGATTCAAGGTTTATGGGAATAGTTTTGGAAATAAAATTATAAATATTTTTGAATATTGAACTTGGGAAAGTTGCAATCATAAGTTGTGATTCCAACTCTGACAATGATTACAAAAGAGACATGAATGTCAACATAACAACCAAATCAGAAGGTACTGAATCAGGTTAACTACAAAAAACAATAATTATTTAAAATGCTGTATCCTAATCCATAAATGATTTTGATAGTTTTCAAAATGTATAAGCAATAAAAGTATTTCTTTCATTTATATCTACTCATTTCTTGTCACGAGGTAATAAACTCCATCCGAATCTTCAAATAAGCACCAGGAGAGGTATGTTTTAAAAATAAACCATTTTGGTGTTTAAAGATGTTTAATGTTCTTAATAGAATATACAAATCTAGTACTGGGTAACCCCAGTTATTAGAGAGGTTGAGGCACAAGTTCAAACGTTAAACGTGTACAGGTAGCAGAAGTACACGTTACACATTTCAAGTCCAAGTAAAAATCGTTGAGGCACACGTTCATAACATCACGTGACTCAGTGAACATCGCGCATTGACTCATGGGAAATAAGTTGAAAAAAATGGCGGAAGCAAAATAAATCATTATTTTAACCCCAAACACGAAAAATGAAAACGTTTAAGCCGATCGTGTACTCACCAAGCTACACGTAGCAAACGCCATTATCAACGGTCCAGAACTGCCAGATGGAGGCGCTCACCCATTACCCGTACACGTTTTGGGCTAAATACGTGCGCCTCAACCTCTCTATTACTTTGTTGGTCTATGCAAAGTAGGTTTGTGGACTCATGCAGAAGGGAGGATAGGCATTTTAATGTTAACCAGTTAATATAAAGGGTCAATTTTTATGTCTCTTTGACTTCATAGTAACAGGGTTTGGATTAATAAAATCATTTTGTAAAATTTAAACAGTAGGAAATAGCAATACAGGAATCATTTCTAGTTGTATGAGGGAGAGACAAGAATAAAGAGGTAGAAAAAAACCATTAAATATATAAATCTTAATTTTTCTCTTGTTATTTCTCTTGCATAATTTATAAATTAAAAGATAAACTTTGTGTAATTCATTAAGTATTTTATGTAATGAAGAAGGTGCAGTCACACACTATATTGATAAACAGTATAATGCTCTAAGAACATTTGTACTAGAAATATGAGAGTGTCTCCATGAAATTCCTGTTCAAGTAGCAAGACCTTTAGTAACTGTCAATATGTTGTTTAAAAGGAAGATGAATAAAAAATTAACACATAAATCATTACACAAACGTTTGTATTTGATAAAATTATTTATATAGAAGATAAGAGTTAGAAGTGAAAACCAAAGAAGAAAACAGTGCAGATTTAGTCAAATTTACAGAGATTAAATGAAGACAAAAGATGACATAGCATAAACAAATCACATTGCAATAAATTAAAGTCAGAATTAATAAGTTTCAAGCCATATGCATAAGTTAAAACAATACAACATAATTTGGGAATTAAATAATTGGTACAAGCTATAGAAAATAAACAGCTAAGAACAGAACCATGCAGTATATCAAAGTACTTTTTGATGATGCTAAAAGAATAGAAAGGACATTGTGTCAAATAAACTACATAAGTAGGATTTCTTATTATTAAAACATTTCAAAACTTTTACTTGAGCTTTGATAAATTAGAAACAGTGGAGTGAGCAGTAATGAGATATATGTCATGTATTATCATAATTTCAGGTAAGTAAATGGGGGAGTCATGCTGCATAGAGCCAAAATCGCCACTCAGCAATGTTTTTATTAAAATGACGATAAAATTATATTACTGGCAAAGCTCTAGTTTGCTTATTTTGGCATTTGCATAAAATGAAATCACAAAGCACACTTCAGAAAAACTGCAGAATATCAAACTCTCGTTCGATGGAAGTACCATGCACCAAACACCTAGCGATACGCGGCAAGTTCGGATATGTAAGCAGGAAGTGACGTTGAGAACCAAAGACAGTTTTTGTGCAATGCTACCCAGTGTTTCCAGATTTGGGAGTTTATATTGGCTGACAGAAAATTGAGAATTTATTAGTGGAAAAAAATTTTTTTTCACTTTCATCCTTTTTTTCAGTAGACTAAAATGTGAAAGTTTTGACATGACACAATATGTGAAATACCATTTAAACATTGTGATAAAATGTGTTATTCAGAATTATTCATTAAAAAATTATTCAAAAATACAAATACACTAGCCTTATATAGCTTTGCAATTAATTTTTGAAACATAAACTTTGTCGGTCCATCCTAGGACCTTCGGATGAAGTTCTAGAAAAAAGTTTTAAGAGTTATTTGAGTGATCTTTCTATAGATCTGATATATGTGAGGTTGCTATTGAATCTTATCTCTTAGCAGAATTTTATACATTTCCAGTGTTCTTTTGATTTCCGCTCAATTTTTCTCATTCCTTAGAATGGTTATTGGATGGACTTTATTCCTATTTTTAAGTGACAACTTAACACGATACTTTTGTTTTCCAGACACCAAACTGATAAGGCTACCATCACCTGCATTACTTAATAATTAAAACTGGTGTCAAAAAGAATTTAAAACTAGTGAAATGGCTGGCAATTTTTAAAAATTTTTCAGAGTGATCCCTGAGTAAACAAATTATTATTTTTTACTCGTTACATCATTCACATGCATTATATGGAACAGTATAAAAGTCAAATCATATCCATGGTTGCTTCTCATTTGAAAATACATGTGTGTATACGGTAATAGCCTGCTTAGCACTACCTGCACGATGTTGTTTCGTTACGGCACTCCTATATCTGCTGTTCAGTTTTTAATAGAAATTACAAAATGACTCCAAACACTACTCGTGACTCATTACGAAATGGTATTTTTTTTATTTAATTTAATCTACACTTACTTCCTCAATCAATTAATTGAGTAATCACTCCATTAAAGCATTTACTTTGATTTAATTTTTCATTAAATTATATGGTAACACTTTTAAGCTTTTTTTTATACCTTAGTGTGTTTAATCATACATAATAACAATTTTTATTTCATTTATTATACAGCTAATACATACATACAATAGTTTTAAGAGTAAAAATGTGTTGTTATAGTTATATTTTAATATGAATGGTTTGTCTCATATTGAAGTTAAATGATTAAAAGTAACAGAAACAAATAATTTTGGAATACATGTTATTGTTTTAAATATTTTTTTACAAATTACAGTGTAAGAAAAGTATTATATTCACTTACAGGTTTGCCTCAGATAACATGGTAACGTGGTTAATTAGGTTACTTGGTTAACGGAGTATTAATGTACTGTTTTCTTTCTTCAAACTCAACTGCAGCATTCGCTATTAGTTTAAATAACAACTGAAGGAGAAAAGATGCTGAGGAGTTGCTTTCTTGATTAGTCAGGACACTTGGTACAATTCTTAGACATTCTTTTTTCTACACATCTCCATTTTTAATGCAGTGAACATTAATCTTAACAGTCTCCTTAACTGACCTTCTTCAGGAAATAACAAACTTATACATTACAAAGAACAAATCTGTAATTTACTCTATAGGTTTGTTGTCTGTAAAGTGTGATCTTAAGTTATTTCCTGAAGAATGTTGATTAAGAAAATGTTAGAAAAATAGATGTTTAGTGCATTTAAAAAAAAATGATGTGTGGTGTTTTATATAGGTGCAGTTAGTGAAGAGATTCTTTTCTCCTTTGGTGTAAGGCATATTACAACTAAAGTTTCAGGAAGTCCAATTACTTGCCACTCTTCATCCCTAATTTATCTCATGACTCTAGCATTTCAAAATATTAGGGTCGTGAGATAAATTATGAGATATTCCTGTTCAGTTAGCAATTTTTGAAAATAGTAGGCCTACATAAATGAGAACACCAGCATCAATAATATATATTACAATCTTTGTAATCAGTAACTAGTAATCACAATATCAGAAATATCTATATCTTCTATATCTATATATATATATATAAATGGACATGTATGTCCCTATATTTCACTTTTCCGCCAAAACTACACATCGCACGTGAATGGTGTTTGCATGTGGTGGTAGCCCCAAGTCTCCATTCGTGCATAGGGGTGGTTGCGTCTCGATAGCTATAAGGGTGCGGGAGATATGAGGCTGAAAGTGGTTGAAAGTGGCTTTCTATTTCGAATGTTTTGTTCGA